>NC_086373.1:10892216-11194908 GCF_036588685.1 Mytilus trossulus
AAAGGTATCTTACAAAATTTAGTCATTTTGGAGATATAATGATAAAGGGGGATTTAAATGCTCACACTAATATGTTTTCTTATCCCAATAAAACTGTCATATTTGTAATGTTTATGTTATATTTGTCACAATAAAAGATTGTTCACACTAACAGAAAGGATCAAGATTACAATCAAGCACTCGGAATCTATTTTTGACGATTTTTTACTACTTTATTATGTTTCAGATAAAATTAACATAACACTGATTTACATCTCAATAAAAATGAACACGGAAAGCCGGAATATTGTTGCACATGCACTGATGCACAACTTGTGCCAATGATTTAAAACGGTTAAATAATTTACTCAGTGGAGATTATAACATAGCATAACTTTATTGGAGCAAAATGTAAAAGAAAGAGATCGGCATTTTTGTTACTTTTACTTTTTATTTATAGAAAGATCAATGAAAAAATGAGATATTGCTTAATTTGATATATCAAATAACAAAATAAATAACAATATGCTGTTAATTAAACACGAAACGCAAAGCAAAGTAATTTTCTTTAAACATTCTTATCATAATTTTTAGACCTTGAAGAAAAGAGATAAAAGATACCAAACGGATATCTGAACTCCTATATCGAAAAAAAAACCCTGACAACGCCACGAGAAGAGACAAAGACAAAAAGACAAACAACTGTTTAACACACAGAAAACTATAATGACTTATCAAACCAAATCTCAGCAATATACGGAGTTGATCACTGGTCCGGATCCTGAAAGGTCAGCAGACCCTGCTCTACATGTGACACCCGTAGGGTTGCTAATGTACAAACCTGTTGACAAGTCTAATTCCGTATGTCACATTCGAGGGAACAGAGGTCGTGTTTGTGTTGATGACGATTAAAACTTTTTATCTTGGACTTCGAAGTAATGATTTTGATGTCAGTAAATGTTTGATTCATTGCATTAAATAAGTAAGAATAAAAAATAAAGATGTGAATTGCAAAGCAATATAATATTTCCCACAGAAAGTAACAAAACGTTAGCGTGCAATAAATTCCAATATTGCACTAGTGCAATAAATATTCAAATTCCATGACGTCATCAACGACAAAATCTTAGTTTAAACTAATTTTTACTTTCAAAAAATATATTGCTATACAATAAAAGGGTTATTGCATGCATATTGGGGAATATTGTTCCTCGTAGAACATATATTGCACTCGCAAGCTCGTGCAATATGAAATTCTACTCGGGACAATATTATACACCTATTGACTTGGTGTGAGGGTAATAGCAAGTTTGTTGTCCCTGAGATACCAACTATAGTTCGAGGCAAAGCCGAGAGCAATAGTTGGTATGCGAAGGAGCAACAAACTTGCTATTACCCGCACAACCAGTCATTATGTGTTTTATTATACTGAACAACACAGTCATTAAGTGTTTTTATATACCAAATTAACTAACTTTCTAAAAGTGTAAATATATCATCTGAAAGAAAAGAAAAAAAATGCACATAACTTGACCTGCACAAGATGAACTATAATACGTCCTTTTTTTATAGTATTTCTTGTATTGTAAATATTTCATTAATTGCAATTTTGGACTAGAAATACTTGTGTTAAATTTTCCGTGCATGCATATGATAAATTTAAGCTCTAGTACACCAAACGCAAATTCACTTTTAGAAATATAGATTCAACACTGCATCGAGTGTAATACGATATTTATCCACTCGAGACAGTTAAATTTCAAATTTAAAACGCGAGGCTAGCAGGAAAGCAAGAAAATTCGACGTCATAATCGGATTTTAACCAATGAAGTACTGAGATCAAACGAACCTCACATTGATTATTTTTTTTATATATACAATGGGTACAGAAAGGGATAAATTGACAAAGAATTAGAGAATATCCAAACCCATATTATGAATAAGGTACTATATTTTAGATCTTTAAACAATGCGCACAAAGTTTTTCTCTCTTTTATATTTGCTTCTTGTAAGTGAAATTACAATCAACACGAAAATATTGTACCGTTTACAATATAAGAGTTTGACGTTGCCAAGTAAAATAGTCAATGACATCATTATTGTCCAATGAAAAATAAGCATGAAAAGGACGGGAAAGATGATTATGAAACTATTAATCGGGGTAATAATCTTTAAAACTATTGACTGGCAAATAGTCTGTAGAATGAAATAGTAAACTATTTCATTATTTTTTATAGAGAAAAAAACATATTGAGGTAAAATAATCCCCAATATTCATGCAATAACCCTATATTATTAACTATATTATGGTAACTATAACACTGTTGGGCCATAATATAATCGGTAATAAAGAGTTGATTTTATATTTATTTCCTGCACAATTGAATTGTAGGTAAAAAAAAGTTTTCATATTCTAATTATATTAATTATTGCTTTATAATGTCTTTGATGAAATTTTTTGCCTAGTTTCGGATATTATAAAAAAAAATCATCTTCTTTAAGCTAGAAATATTAGACAATATTACCGTTTCGTAGTACATACACGATAGAAAATATTCTTTATCTCAGTTTTAAATGTTTTATAAAAAATGTATAAATGAAAGGGTTAGCAATATAATTGAAAATATAGAATTGATTGACAAACATGACACTCAATATTTCCACATCGGTTGCATTCTCACAGAAAGTGGATGGAATTATTCCTTGAATTGACAGCATTATTTTAGGAAGAGAACCAATAAAAAATGTTTATAACTCTACGGTGATTTCTCAATGAATTGTTTTCCAGATCTTATGTTATTTTGTTATTTTGTTGTTTGTTGCCTGGTAAAGAGATATTATATTCAGGTTTGAACTTTCATTTTTATCAGTTCATTTTTCAGTGTTGAAATTGCATTCCCCTGTATTTGGTTTTCAATATTTTTCTTTTCTACGCACGAAGTAGGCATTCCAATAATCTGTGTCGTCCATTTTCGTATTATTCACGTTCAGTTTCGCACTATTCACGTTCAGTTTCATATTATTCACTGTTCAAGTTCAGTTTCGTGTTATTCACGTTCATTTACGTATTATTCACGTTCATTTTCGTATTACTCACGTTCATTTTCGTTCATTTTCGTATAAGTCAATGGCATTAGACAGTAAATAGAATGTGATTTAAATGTCTTTTTTGTGAAGTTACTGTATAACTTATACAAATATATACAAAAGATGAATTGTGTTCTAATAAGTCTTTCATGAAATTATGTAATAAACCGGATGACTTCAAACTGCTGATATAATCTATACCCTCCTTGGAGGTTTAAACAGGAAGTAATTAACATGTTATGTTTGTCTGGGTTGCTTACTCTATTTTGTCTATTTAACGGAACTTTATATAACTGTCATACAAGTGGGATGTTCAGCTAACTATTATCATTTTGTTCGGAAAATGCCCTTACAAATCAGCAATAGGATCTTTTTATTCCATTTGTTCTTTTTTTATTTACCTACTAGAACACACCCGCGAACTCGCGGGCATACAGAGCTTGGTTAAAATTGTGTAAACTTTTGTTCTGATAATTTTTGAAAAAAATTTAATGTCTGGAGAATTTTGATAAAAGACTTCATGTCTGGAGAATTTCATAAAAGGTATCAAAATGCATAGGTACTTGGAAACAGTTTAAGCCTTGCTTACCAAAGTCCGTTATTAATCCCCCCACCCCGTTAAATTCCATTATTTTCGCGTTAGTGTCTTCTCCTATGCGCTCGCTGCTTTATTTTATAGAGAGCTTCTTTCACGTAATAATTATTGTCCTGTCCCCGAGTACTCTTATGAAATTCATGTGCAAATTCAAAACCGGAAGTCCTACGAAATCGCGGGGATTTTAAGCTTGGTTGAAAGTATTTTAGGGTGAATTTTGTAAAAAAAAAAATATGTCTGGGGAATTTAAGAAATGAGATCAAAAGTCATATAGGTACATGGAGATAAGACAATATTTTTAAGTCCTCTCGTTTTTTCAAAGTCCGTTATTATTTTGTTTCTGTTCTTTAAACTATGAACATACGTATCTCTATAATATTAAAGTGTATTTAATCTTCTATTTACTATTAATTCTAAGTTTCTTCTCCATGGCAATCACTGCTATATTGTATAGGGAGTCTCTATATATTATTATACAATTATTGACTTTTGATGAGGTTGATACAATGAGTTATCAACCCCAGAGATGTGATATTCACCAAGGCCAACGGCCGAGGTGAATATCACATCTCTGGGGTTGATAACTCATTGTATCAACTGATATCAAAAGTCAACAATTGCTTTATTATATGACTCTTTAGTTCTCAGTGTCATTTTTTAAATATTTTAAGATTTGGCAAATTCTCGAAATCTTCAGGTAGATTTTTCTCTCGTGAATAGGATTTAAATGTCCTCACGCTAGAATATGTTGATCGGCGAGTATTTTTAGAATCCTTTTCCATCAAAATCTTCTTAATTTCCTCATTATTTAACAATGAAAAGCGTTTTTCAGTAGCTACTTCTGCTGCTCCAGCCATACTTTGTTGTCGGAAACATGTAACTGTCGTCTGTGAGATCGAAACGATTTTATGTCGAGAGAGCTGATTGGTTGATATTTATTCGGTCGTTCAATTAAAAACCATTTTATTTATACATCCCTTAAAAAGCTAACAAGAATTCCCCGTTTCTATATTTAGGTACACGGACGCTGTTCCAAATCTGATATTAACCTCTCGTGATTTTTGCCGCGGTGAATATAATTTTTATCAAAGAGGATTTCCTATGCTTTTAGCCAATGAGAAAACAGAAAATTTATAGTCATATAATAAAGTAGTATATTAATCATAGTATACATGCAGATAAACGCGAAAATAATTGTTCTGTCCCCGTCCAAGTACTTGTGAAAATTATGTGTAAGTTTAAACCGATGTTTAATATAGTGGTTCTTACGATCTAAAAACCACGATGTGGACAACTCTCTGATTGGCTTTTGTAATCTATCACACGATTGGTTCTCAATGTAAAACCGGAAATCCTGTCCGGCTTAAAAGTCGATTTGATGGCGGAAACAATATCCGGATGCCTTTTTTTTTTTTTTTTTCTCCCAAAATAACCCAAACTGAATAGTCATAAGAATGGATGACAAATGCGACTATGCACGGTACCTATATGACATAGAGGCTTGGTGATTAATTAATTGTGGGAGGAAGAGAAGCGACACCCAAAATGAGGTCTTCTCGTTTAATAGTATAGAAGAGTTCGATAATTTTGTTAATACTTTCATACTGTCCTGCTTTCTCTTATTTTACAATTTCCTGTAACAAGTGGGAATATAATGGAACTAAAGAGCAAGCTCACCTACTCCATCAATACTCCAAAAGTGGTCGGGATGGTGGTTTGACAATATAAGCTTTCACCACAAATCTCTTTAGGAATCTGTAATCTGAATGATTTCACAAAAGAAGCATACAATAAGATAACGTCATTCTTGGCATGGAGCTCACCATGTAAATATTCAACTTTGTTTATGATTCATACAAATTAGCGATGAACTGTCATCACATTTCAACATATATTTATAGGTTAGACAATACTTGGTCATGTTTTATGAAGATTTAAGCCCAAGGCGAAGCCGAGGGCTTACATCTTCATAAAACATGTTCAAGTTTTGTCTGACCAATTTAGAACATATTCACACTTTCGAGTGACCTTTCAAAATTATCTTTTTCAATTGTAATATTTAAATCTAAATGAGAGTTCACTTTTCATAATGAACTAAATGTAAAACATAGGTAATCATCATTTCAATGGATTGAGTGAAATAGTTCTGACATAGTTTCGGGACAAAATGGATAAATTGTTTTTCTTCTGCTTCAGGTAAAAGTTAATACTTTAAATATTGAGATTTTTTTTTTATTAATCCCCTTTTTGAAATTTGATTGTTTTTAAATACAAAAGTCTCTGTATAAATATTTAAATTCAGACCATTTAACATAAAATGCTTACTTTTTATTGATAAAATTACATGTATAATGTTTCTCCGAAAAAATATCCTTTGCTTGAAATATAAGCAGTCTAGCTGGCTTTGGTTTTTTTTTTAAGAAAATAAATCCTCAATGTCAGGTATATAAATTAAGTAAATATTATTTACTATTTTACCTATATCCTTATCCCAATTGATTTTGTTTATTCTATATATGTGAAGATCTACCATTAGAAAATTTATGAATTTGCAAAATTCAAAATGTTTTGTTTTAATCTTTGCTCCTCCATCTTTGATCAGCAGGCTCTTTTCCCATGGAAAATGCCTCCCGGGATTGTACACTTAGTTAGTGCAGTTATTAAGATTTCACTTTTATAAATAACTGACAATGAAAAGTCACTCATGTATAGCATTTCATAGTGCATAGAAAACCATGTACTATGATTATTAGGGGATAAAAACTGACATTTCATTGGACGAGAAGGGGTGAGTATGTTCTAAGACATATTCAAATATCGCTCTTGCTTTTTATTTGAACGATTATATATTTTTCATTTTGGCAATGTAATGCGAAAAAAAAAATCCTTGTACCCTATTATTTCGATGGCTGTATTTTACTTGCTCACTTTTATATAGCTGCGATCATATAAACGGCCTTACGTTAAAAAAAATAATTTTTGAACCACAGTTTTTTACTTTTAAAAAATAACTGTCCACAAAGTTATAAAAAAGTCAAATATAAAAAACACCGAGCTCCTAGGAAAATATAAACGGGAAAGCCCGTCAGCAAATTGCAAAATCAAGAGCTCAAACACATGAAAACAAATGGATAACGTATCGGCATTTTAATATAATAGCATTATTAAAGTTCGAGATTGCAAGTTCTCTACGTAAGTAAGTGCGTCACTGCTTGTGGTGTCTGTTTGTTGTTGTTTTGCGCTTTTTCTATGTTGTGGCGACTATTATATTATTTTTTGTTCGTTTCTATACGATGTGTTTTTTTGATGTACTTCTGTCAGTTTTGGCAGTTGTTATCAAATAGTTCGTTTCTATGTCTGCTGACATTTGTATTTGTTGCACACCAATTGTCCAGTTTTTTCCTCAGTCTTATAGTTGATTTTGATGTCAGTAAATGTTGAATTTAAGACATAAGAAAGAAGCAAAACTATAAATACTAATTTTATTAACTTATTATCGTAACTATTATGTTCTAATTCGCCAAGCTTAACCGAACATAAATTATTTAGTCAATAAATCTCAACACATGTATACTATAGGAATGAGCTCTCCTTGTGAGTAACACACTTTATTTTTTCTTCAAGCATAAAAAAAACATTTAATATATTCATATTTCATTATTCATTCAAACGTCCATCTGCATCTAATAACTCATCCAAGAAAATCACACAAGTTTCCTCAATACAACAAAGTCCGTATCGGGACTCCATCCCACTAAAAATCAAAATCAACAACAATCTACAAAACACAATAAATACATTTTTATTACAATTTATCTTGTCACATTATTAAACTGTCTAACTCAAATCTATCAAAGGGGGGATATGTATAACGAAACGAAAGGTATGCTACTCGGAAAGGCAGAACATCGAATAACTAGTTATAAAAATATCTATTATTTATAATAACATTCTGCACGAGAATCATGATCCTACCCTCATACAAACGGGTAGTATACCTGCATTGTTACATACAATAGCCAATCAAATCATACAATGACAAACCAGGTATGCAACCATGTGCTCACCAACACGGGTTGAACATAAACAAACACAGACATGTGCGTCCGATACTATTAATAAATATATTTACATTGTTGTTTCATAATCTGATCGGTGATAAAGTACTGATTTTATATTTATTTTTCCACATTTAGCCTGTACCTCCACAGTTCAATTGAAGGAACAAAATACAGTTTTATACTCTTATTATACTAGTTATTGATTTGTAATGTCTTTGATGACCATTCTTATTTCGGATATAAGAAATCATCTTCTTTAAGCTAGACATATTAGACAATATTACCGTTTCTTAGTACATATACAACTACAGAAAATATTCTTTATCTCAGTTTTAAATGTTTTATCAAAAAATGTATAAATGAAAGGGTTAGCAATATAATTGAAAATGTAGAATTGATTCACAAACATGACACTCAATATTTCCACATCGGTTGCATTATCAAAGAAAGAGGATGGAACTATTTCTGCAAATGTGAGTAACATTTTAGGAATAGAATCAATAAGAAACGTTAAGGTGATGATCAGGCACATTTTTGTAACTTTACTGATTATCCTCTGATGTGTCTTTGGTTGTTTCTGTCTAACTTTTTGGTGGTTTCTCAATGAATTATTTTCGTGATCCCTTGTTATTTTGTTAGATTGTTGTTTGTTGCTTGAAAAAGCAATGCTATTTTCAGGTTTTAGTTCAGTGTTCAGCGTTGAAATTGAAGTCCCCTGTCTTTGGTTTTCAGTATTTTCTTTTTTTCTTTGTTTCTGCGATTCGAAGTTCCTTTTATCTCTCTTATTTAGGTGCCTACATGTTTTCCAAGCTATTAAACAGTACGGTACAATTAATAATCCACAAAATAGGATAAAAGCAACAACCAAAACAGCATCATAAATAGAAGACACAGTACCAATTATTTTCCCGCAGATCTTTCCAGTGATGTTTCTGTTATTACTTCGAAACGGGACTGAGCCATATGCAATAAGTGATGGCCCTGCGAGAACACCTGATATAAACAAAGCGCTTATCATAACTATTTTTCTCCATTTTAATGTCATTATAGGACCATTTGGCCGGCAAACTTTCAAATACCGTTGAATTGCAATCATTACAAGAAGGCAAACACCCATACAAATGATCGCAGATCCCAATAGCCCTCCAATTTGACAGAGAATATCAAACTCATTCGTAAAAGGCATTAGAGTCATTGCTAGTCCATTCAGAGAACAAATAATACTTCCCAGTAAATTAACGACAGCTAGATATGGTAAAAAGTACTGACCCTCTTTTATAATTTTCCTTTTGAATCCATAGATATACACAACAAGACCATTCCCTGTCACTCCTGTGATTAGAAATAAAATCAGAAGAATATCTAACGGAATATATAAACGCACGAAGTAGGCATTCCAATAATCTGTGTCGTCCATTGTCGTATTATTCACGTTCATTGTGGTATTATTCACGTTCATTGTCGTATTATTCACGTTCATGGTCGTATTATTCACGTTCATTGTCGTATTATTCACGTTCATTTTCGTAAAAGTCAATGTCATAAGTAAGTAAAAGAAGGTGCTTTTAATGTCTTTTCTTGTGAAGTTACTGCACAACTTATACACATATGTACAAAAGATTGTGTTCTAATAACAATAAGTCTTTCGTGAAATTCTATGACTTGAAATTACTGATATATTTCTATACCCTGCGTGGAGTTTTAAACTTCCGGGAAGTAGTTAACAAATTATGTTTGTTTTGGTAACTAACGACACTATTTTGACAATATAATGGAATTTTATACAGTAAGATGTTCAGCCATCTGTTATTTTTATGGTCGGAAAATTCCATAAAACAGTCAGCAATATGGCGGTTATAGTCTGTATAGTATGTACCTTATTTCCCCTTTTATTTATCTAATGTAAAAGTTCGGTAATTTAATTAATACTTTTCTCTAATTCTAACCCGATTTATACCATTCATTACCTGCTGATTATTTTAATTATAAATCCATGTGTGGTTCGATTGACCTCAGACAAGACAGTATAGGTAATATTCATTGTAACGACATATAAGAGAACACTATAACACGTTATAAGATGATTTATTTACAAGGTTATGGTACCTTCCGATAAACTGTTTTTGAAAAAAGGAGGACACTTTCTTTGTCATACCATTGTTCATCAACGTTCTACTCAGACACTGATGACTGTGTACAAAGCATGAGTAGCAGCTGAAAGCTCTTTAATACCGAATAAGAATATCCAATAAAAGTACGCTTTGTATATCCGGATTTTCTTATTATATTCATTTAAAAAGAGTATTTGCTTGTATATTTACATAGTTGGCTTGGATGTTTTAAAGGGCTATGAATAAAATAACTCGATAAATAAATTATTGAAACGTAAAGGATAGTTAATTTAAAACATCCGGGATAATATGTCAAGTACAGTAATATGAAACGAGTTTCTTGTACTCGCGTATATTATAATTTTAATATTATAAATTATATGTATTATAAGATATAGAACGTATCATCGACAAATAATATTTCGTTCAATTATTGTTGATCGCACGCTCAGTTTAAAAAGCTCATGTTACTTGTCAGTATGTATATATGCAACCCGACTTTCCAAAAATATTACTTCACTTTACTTTACTTTACTTTAAGCTAGAGAACTGTCGAGATTATTGACAATGGTCACCGGATCGCGACAGTGATAAACGATCATAACAGAGCCCGTGGAGCACGGGACAAATAAGTGAATCAATAAAATAGAGATGATTAATTTCATAATACCAAAAATAATGTATCATACTATGTCCACAAACTCTTACACTTTTAATTCGTGTTTATTAAATGAAAAGAATCTGAATGGCATTTTGGACCCATATGCAGCAGAAATACCTTAGCTTTAGCCCACAAACCCGAATACTTGGTGCACAAATACACATCATAAGATCAAAAGGAACAGGTCAAATAAAATGTTTCAATTACTCAACACGAAACTTTTGGATTGTAACATGTATCAGAATTTTTTTTATAAATATTAACTGATAACACAACATGGACAAAGAAGAGAATAATCAATGTTCAAATATTTATCAAAGGTACCAGGATTATAATTAAGTACACCAGACGCCCGTTTCGTCTACAGAAGACTCATCAGTGACGCTCAGATCAAAATAGTAATAAATAAGGACAAACAAGTACGAAGTTGAAGAGCATTGAGGACCCCAAATTCCGAAAACTTTGTGTTAAATACGGCTAAGGTAATCTACTCCGGGGGTAAGAAATTCCTTAGTTTTTCGAAGAATTCAAAGTTTAGTAACAGGAAATTTATAAAAAATAACCATATAATTGATATTCATGTCAACACCGAAGTGCCGACTTTTGGGCTGGTGATACCCTCGGGGACGAAACGTCCACCAGCAGTCGAATCTACCCAGTGGTGTAAATATTTATTAAAGGTACCAGGATTATAATTTAGTACGCCAGACGCGCGTTTCGTCTACATAAGACTCATCATTGACGCTCAGATCAAAATAGTTATAAAGCCAAACAAGTACAAAGTTGAAGAGCATTGAGGACCCATAATTCCAAAATGTTGTGCCAAATACGACTTAGGTAATCCACTCCGGCGGTAAGAAAATCCTTAGTTTTTCGAAAATTCAAAGTTTTTTAACAGGAAATTTATAAAAATGACCATATAATTGATATTCATGTCAACACCAAAGTACTGACTACTGAGCTGGTGCTACCATCGGGGACGAAACGTCCACCAGCAGTGGCATCGACCTAGTGATGTAAATATTTATCAAAGGTACCAGGATTATAATAAAGTACGCCAATGCAAAATGCTACCACGAAAAGTTCTGTTTTAAAATATGTTGGCTTCTGATTAAATCTTTGCTTGATTTACCTCAAAGGATTAAGTTCGGTAAGGGCCATATTGGCCCGATTATAAAATTAAATTGTGTAAGATAAAGATGTTTAACGTTATATTAAAAGCATGCGAGAAAGTAAAATTTTACTTTTGTGTTAAAGTTTTATTCAAAAGCGTTGATTTTTACATCCAAACAAGGTCAAATAAGAGATTTTGACGAATTTTGACAACATTAGCCGGATTTCAACCAAATTATGGACCAGGAAATATGGAGCGCAAAGTTAATATTGTAGTAAATTCTAATATGACGTGCTTCTTTTGATTTGTAAACAACAACGTATGAAAATTCTCGATATATCTACCTTAGCCCAGACTCAGAAATATACATTATAATGGATGTTACAATATACCTCCCACGTAAATCCACGTGTATTTGAACCTTTTTGGTTGATTGTCGATTTTATTGTATTAGAAATTGTAATAAAACAAAAGACAAAAGAACTATTATTATTATTCGGGTGCATAATAAAAAGAATTAATATACTGCAACAAGTTGTGTTTATTTCCTAAATATAGTAATACAGCTATATTTTGTGCATTGTCAATTTCATCATGGAACAGTTTCTATACAAACAGGGGTTCATGAAGGGTTGAAAATAAGCTTGCTATTTATGTTACGATTTTAAAAGCTCTCAATATATATACTAATTTAAGTTGCAGTATTAAAATAATATAATTTGTTTTGTAACCATAGAAGTTCGTATAATATTGTATTAAAATGGAATTCTGAGGTAGGTTTTGTTTTGTTTTGTTTTCTATATTCTATTGCATTATTCGCATATTAACTGATTTCAGCGAGTCAACATGGCAGCTCCTTTGTTACGAAATGTTAATTTTGGGTTTGACGGTAGCCTTAACTTTGACTAGTTAAAATTGGTTCAAGAAGTAAAATAACAATAATACTAAACCCCGAGGAAATTGGAAACGGAAAGCCCTTAATTAAATTGCAAAATCAAAAGCTACAACACATCAAACGAGTAGATAACAAAATGCGTATTTCATTTGGCAAAACATAAACAGGTTTGACCCACCATTTGTTTTCCTAAAATGTCTTGTACCAAATCAAGAATGTGACAGCTGTTATCAAACATTCCGTTTCTGTGTATGTTGGCGTTAAATTTGGTTGCAGTTCAATGTTAAGTTATTCCGTTGGTTTCCCTCAGTTTTAGTTTGTATCCCGGATTTGGTTTAACTTAATCAATGACTATTGAAAAAGCGGTATAATACTGATGCCTTTATCCATAGGCGAACATAAAAGACAAACCCTTCTTAAAGATTTCACCTAAATTCACCTTGAGCTTCTTAAAACTCCACAGAAGGCATTCCTGTTTAAAGACTTGGATTTGAAAGTTGAATGAAGTATTAACTATATTATAATGTTTAGAGCCGTGGTGTAGTGGTTAGTGCATCGGACTACTAACACGAAGGTTCCTGGTTCGATTCCCGTTTGGGATGAAAATTTCAGGAACTCAATTTTCGGCTCTCCCTTGACACCATTTGCGAGTATGGTCTTGAGGAAACGATGATAGTCCGTCGGACGGGGACGATAAATGGCTGGCTGGCCTTGTTAAGAGAGAGCCACATCTCTTGCACGTTAAAGATACCCTTGTAGATTTTCGAAAAAGAGTAGGCTAATGCCGCTACAAGGCAGCACTCGCACCCGCAAAGTGGAAAGGGATTAATATAAGTTGTAAAACTTGTTTCCCAATCCACTATAAATAAATATGTTTAAACTTATAATGTTTCATGTACACATTACTTGTTTTATTACAAAACTTTCATTATTTGTCCGTTATCTCTTAGACAAAGATTGAATTGGCGATCATGCGTATGTCTATGTGTATTATATATAGCTAGCTCTTCGACTTCTTCGACCTTATTTTCCTAATCGCATTTGCATTTGCAGGTGCAATTCGTGAACATCTAAATAATTGTCTTTTGTTATATCTTATTGTGCATTTTTTTCAAAATTATTTTTGACAGTTGAATGTGAACTTGTGTAGATATCTGTTACATGTATAAACTACTTTTATAGACTCGTATCTTGTTGAGGCATCTTATCGACTGCTAGTTTTTTGACGTTTCTTGACTAATGACCCATTCACCACCTTTATAATCATATTCATCAATACAACTTTACAAAACTTTACGTTTAATCATAAAGATTATGATATGTATTATTACATAATAAAAGAGACACTAGAATCAGTTTATTTGACTTATATAACAAAAGAACAGATTTTGTATTCACATCAACATTCTTGTATGCAACATATTGCAGCCAAAAATTTTCCTACATATGAATGTGGTTCTAAAAATTTGTGGCAAAATCTGATAATGATACTTTTGTTTCCAGTTGTGTATGACATGAGAAAATGTCAGTTCCAGGTCCAGAATATAACAGTTGTTATCCATTTGATTAATGTGTTAGAGCTTTTAGTTTTGTCATTTGATTAGGAGCTTTGCGTTATGGATTTTCCACGGAGTTCGTTATTTTCTTTACTTTACTTTTTACATGCAATAACATTAAAGCATTAACGTAGATGTATAAAGACAAAGAAAACATGAGAAAAAATATCTTTACTGATATGTCACAAGACTTATATCATATGAACCTCTGAAGGAAAGTACATGATATAATTTTGATACATGTTTAATTCTTGAATGAAATGAGCGTCTGTATGATCTTTTATCATACTTCCCCTTTTGTTCACTCAATAAATTATAACTATACAGCCAGACAATTGTTTTTACGTGTTTATCACCGACATTGGTAAGATTTTATAAAATACCTTACAACAGAAAGCTGACACATTGTCTGTTGAGAACACAACCTGAACTTGATATTTTTTTGATCATGACAACCTATAAACATTACAAAACAATCCAATCCAATTAAGAACAATTCTTAGTTAATCTTTTCACATCATCTCTAAACTGTTGATTTAAGAAACAATATATTATCGGATTGATGGCATTGTTTATAAGATACGATTTCACACAAAATTTAATGCCAATATCCGCTGCAGCATTTAAATTGTCTTCAAAATCAGTGACAAGAGTTCGTACCGCCATTATCATTAAATAAGGAAGATAACCAATGATAAAAGCCAATGTAACGGCACCGAGTATAACTGTAGTCCGAGTCACTTTAATCCTGTGTTTGTTTTTATTTTTACGACTGACACTGCCATTGCTCGCATCTGATCTTTCTGAATTAGTATGAGCTGCCGGATTATGTTCATTTAGAAGATTTGCTTTGGGTTCGGGACAGTTGTCATGTTTTGTTTCCTCTCGCCTTAGTGACGAACTCATTTGGCGTGTTATCGCTTTTCTTTTCTTTACAAATACAATGATTCTGGAATATATAATCCCAAAAAATACAATACAAAATATAAAATAAATACACAACAACCCATTAAATAGTGGTGGATATATTGTCTTTCTCATTGACTGTTCGATGGAACAGTCAACTGCATTAGCACCATGAATATTGACACTGACTTTACTAAGCCCTCCAAGAATTGGAACAGGCCATGACGTCACAACCCCGATGATCACAGCAGCGAGACAAACTTTCTTAGCTTTTTCACTCGACATGTGTTTTCCTAAGTTGCATATTCGATTATAACGATCCACTGCTACAGCTAAAAGAACTACAGTTGACCCGACTGTTGATATATATTCAATTGTTCGTAAAACTTTGCAAGCAATAGGAGAATAAAACATATATGGGTACCGTAGATCTACTATTTCACTAGGCATACCGATAACACAGTTAAAAAGATCAAGTAAAGCCAATGTTAAAATAAAATAACATGCCGATGTCTTCTTTTTGTTACTAACGTAAACAAAACACACCAGTGCATTTCCTACAATTCCTGTCACCATTAATAAAAATATATAAATTATAACAGGAAGATACCTTAACGCCATTTTATCGTTTAGTTTAATCAATGCACTTTCTGAATTTGATTCATTAGAAACAGATTTAGAGCCATTCATTGTTACATTATATCCCACTGATTGTGCCATTTCCATTTTTGTCGAATTTATTCCTTAGATGATTGAATCTGTACGATCTGAAATGAGAAAGTTAAAGAATTATTAGGATGTAACAACATATTGGTCGATATCTATCTTTTGGACGGAAGTATAGGATACCTCATAGTTACAATGATTACTGTGGCGATGAAGCCTATGTTTACTAATAGACGTTTTTATTAAGTTACAAATGCTAGGATAGTGATCAATGTAAAGGTTCGTGACATTGCACTGAACTGGACATAATTTATTTCGGAGTTTTTTTCGGACAACATCTCAGTATGCTTTGTTTCGCTAGTACTTAATACAGCGATATTTATTCAATTACCGACATATCGCAAGGTTCTGTAAGTAAAATCATCTTTTGTTTTATGTCTGTGAGTGTTTTTGGCTTTGACATTAATAGTATGTAATCAAATGACTAGATAGAAGTATGTGAGTAATTACATAGCACACTAGTAATACAATTAACATTAATTAGATACTTCCGAAGCGCTTGTATGGATATAATTTATCAGGAACTTCTTAAAATAAATGAAAGGAAATAAATGACTAATAGCACGGTTACTACTTAAAGTATAATTCTTAGGAGATCAACATTGAGAGTCTACTTATAAACATCCAATAAAGTGAACACAACACTTAAGAAAATTAATAAGAGAAGAACATTTAAAAACAATAACACAACAACTTCATAAACATATTGTCATTTTGTTCTACTAGGATTGTTATACCACTGTCCAACGTTAGGGGAGGGTTGAAAATTGGTTCATCGGCATGTTTAATCCCGCTACATTTTTTATGAGTTAATCAGACCTGTCAAGCAAAACGTCGGGTGTCTAGTTGGAGTCGCTGGCTGCTGTGCAACATAATCATTATTTGTTTGATGTTATTAGCTTGAATCAAACGTTATTTTCCTTTTGATTGTTGTTTTATTCACGTTGCGTATTATATATTAATATATCATATGAGTGTTGCTCAATGTTTAAAGCTCTGCAGTGAACTATTATTAAATTAACGTATTATTGTTTTATTGGCAATTATACAATAGCTCCGTGTTTTGTTACAAAATAGAAAATAAAAGTACAAATAAAAAAAAGCGAATATATATAATAAATTCAAAAAATAACTGTGGTTTGTAATTTTGATAAAAATAACTTACTTTCATTGTGTTTGAAACAGTTCCATTCACACTAACTACACAACAAATGTATATTTCTAAAAAATGTTTTACCATTGACAATCGATTGATGTCTATTCTGTGTCAACGTTAACGATTGTACGACTAGTACATCCCGTGTGAAATATCACCCAAGTGAGGTGAATAATAACGGAAACTAATCGTTACATAGTTCCCGCCAATCATCCAATCTAATAGTCAATCTTTACATTTGATCACAAAGACATTAAATATCTAATTACTGCAATGCACTATGGGATCTGGCGATAATCTGAAGTAAAAAATCAGCGCGAGTGAAATCTTTGCTTTTGGCATGAATGCTGTCTGAATAGATTGCTTATAAAGTTAGAATCTAATCAGAAGTACATTTCATCAAGCTTTTAAAGAAATCATTTTGCTATGAAAGCTGACAACCTTTTTCTGCCGTATTTTCACTTTACCCTCTAAAGGTAAGTCAGGGGTATAGCGAAATTCTGAATTGTACAGTTATGCTATCACATGTCAAAATCTTTCCAATCCGGTACAAATGAAGTTTAAATAATAGAATTCAAACAAAGTATCATTTTAATCAGGCTCTTAGTCTTTTGGTTCCTATGTTTATATGTGAAATTAAATTGCCTTTAGACAAGAAACATTTATATTCAATGATAGAAACATAATAAAACAATTAAGTAAAATAAACAATGAATTTGATGAGTACTATAATTACATTTAATGTTACATTTAACTATTACAAGTCAGTTATGATAATATAGCTTGATCAATTATGACGAAATTATGACGAAATGAGGTTGGTAATTTGCTATATTACCCTCAATTACCAGTCAAAGAACAAGATCTAAAAATATAATAGTCAATTATTTAAGGAATTACTGTATTACGTTTTATGTCTTTGCAGAAATAACATAAAAAATGTTGTGCACACTGGATAGCCCGCGTAGCTGGTTATTTGTTAGTGTGCTGACTTTTTGTTTTATGTTATTTCGAATCGACAGAAACACATTACAGTCATTCCTTATAATTTAATTATAATTTCAATTTTGTTTGTTCTAGTCGTACTTAATTACAATAAAAAAAAAGTTAGGGAAATTTCTTCTTGATTTTTTTTTAAACAAGAATAAATTGAATAGGAGTATCTTGTGTTGTATCGATATTGGTCATTGTCTTTTCAATAATTGTCTTTTTTATATTCTGGGGATTGTCTATACGACATATTTCAGAGAGAATGATTCCTTGTCATAGTTTTTCATTATAATTAAGGGCAACACGAACAAGCCGCAATACTTGCTTCAATATTCAGAAAACGGAGGCTTAATAGGTTTGGTTTGCCAATGGTGTTCTTAGAGTTATTTTTTTTAATGATTGATAGTTTTGTTTAGGTAATTGAAATATATTTTATGTATGATGCACTGGCATACCACGAGGAACAGAAATAATCTAAGTGACACTTAACAAGAAACGTTTTCACCGTTTTTCGTGTTTCTGTTTCCTTACGTACGTTACATACATTTTAGTTAAACATTGACTTGATGATGATGTAAACTGGGAACTCCCAATATGTATTCCTCAATATTTAAGTTTATGTTACGACCTTATTATATAAGTGTTAAATTTTACCTCATAATTAGGTCTTTCCACCTTTCCGTGTGAAAAGACCTATTGAATTTGTTCTGATTATTTTTTTTTTCTTTCGCCTAATTTTTTTCTTGCGGTGTAAAAAATGTTTCAAAAGATGTCGCTTAGTTTTTTTGGTATATGATATCATACAGTCTATCGCTTTTGAAACTCACCCTGTTTATCCGAACACTTTTCTTTGTAAGAGTTATCTCCCCAAACACTGTTTTTCTTGTTATCAGATCTCCTCCGCAACCGTAGAAGAAAGCGACAAATTTATTTTTCCAAATTGCTCGTTATATCTTCAGGATGTTAGTTTTTATTTTGACCGAAGCTTTACGAAGACTCCATATGAGAGTAATTTCCCCTTTTGTATTAAAATAAGTGACATAAATTTGTAACTGGAAAACCATAAGTGATAGAGGCCTAGGGTCTTTTGATTTGATGCCCTTGGTCAAAAAGTATGAAAATGAGGTCAAGGTCATGTTGAAATTTTTGATTTTGGCTTGTTATCTCTTATTTTCAGAAATCCTGTAAGATATCGACCAAATATTTTCACAAAATGTGTGTTACGACATGGCGTAACACGTAAATTTTAGTTAAAAGGGTAGGTTAACATTTGATGCGACTTTTCCCCCTTTTATATCTTATATTAGTTGTATGGTAATATAACTCATTATCATTATAAAGTAAAGGCTTAGGGTCTTTTGATTTGACGTCTTTGGTCCAAAAAAATGAAAATTAGGTCAAGGTCAAAGGTCAAAGTCAAATTCTAAATTTTGATTTTGGCTTATTTTCACTCTTTTTCATTAACTTTGTAAGATTTCGACAAATTATTTTTACTAAATTGTTAGTTGCGACATGTCGTAACTTATATATTTTGATTGGAAGGGTGCAAAGAGAATAAATGGGAGTTTTTGCCCCTGTTATATTTAGAATTATGCGTAAAGTGATATTACTCATGAACCATACATAATACAGACCTAGGGTCATTTGATTTGGGATCCTTGGTTTATGAACTGGAAATTGAGGTCAAGGTCATAGGTTAATTGGACGTTCTAGACTTTGACCTTTGCTTGAAATTCATATTTATACATCATTAAGGCATAGGAACTGACATTTTCAACTGAATTTTAATATGTTCATATCAAAATAGATCCTTATTTATGGAAAGACCTTCAATTGTTCTTTGAACAATTGGTTTTTAATTTGTTGCTTGTTTTTGTTTTTGTCCAAAGATGATACATTCTGTTTGCCTGTTCAAACAGTCAGGGAGACAACATATAATGCAATTACAAACGTAAATACGTACAGCTTTTAAATGCAAAACGAAGAGACACAATTAAAGAAAGATATAATCTTAAAATAAGCTAATGTCGTCACTTCAATTCTATATTAACCAAATGTTTTACAACACATAGGTACTTGCCCGCAATACATGCTTTATAAACAACCACCGTCATCAAAATAAAAAAGTTTGGGAGCAAAAGTATCAAACGTTGTTTTGTCTTAATAATGAGGCTACACAAACAGAACTATTTTGTTTATCTCCCCAAAACATAACAGACTGTTTCAAAAGCAGCCGTTATCTTGATTTAAACCGCGATCAATAGATTAGGAAAGTTAGCAAGAAAGAAGACTTTAGATAGATATAGGAAGATGTGGTATGAGTGCCAATGAGACAACTCTCTATCCAAATAACAATTTATAAAAGTAAATCATTATAGGTCAATGTACGGTCTTCAACACAGAACCTTTGCTTGTTCTTAGTTTCCATTAGCATTAAGTGAAGTGAAGAATGATGTACACCCGACCCCGCATAGGAGGAGAATATAATATTTTTGACTAAAATAATTTATGGCCGATTGGCAGCTATTTTCAAAATATTAGTCGTTAACGTCACCTGTTCAGTAAACTTGACCCGCAACAAATTCCAAAAACAAATAGCAGTACATGAGATTTAAAAGCAACATTTACAATACAAATTCAGAGAGACACAATACCAAAAGTTTCTTTACGTAAATAAATGACATACCTAAGTATTCATAACAGTACCAGTTTCCTAGAAGCCTACCTATAACAAATATACTGAAACAAGACATAGACGCAGTTTCATAAATTAGTGGTTTTTTTTATGATTGAACATGTTAGATCGCATTTCTGGGATTTATATATTAATTTTGCATTGCCACAAGCAAATCTGCAATACGAATTATAGAATTCATTTCAAATAGAAATAAATGTATGAGTTTATTGTAACTCCTAGCTCATAAAACTATTTTAAGTGTTACAGTTTTACTTGACAAAGCAGTCTATCAATAGTAAATATTATGTAATTCTGCTTTGCATAGCGTATGTTACAGTTGTAATATAAGTAAACACGAGAATGTAACTCTATTGAATAGGCCTTATATTGATTTCGTAGAATTCAATAAATGATTATGATTCATACATTCACTTAACAAAGTGGTTTTGGGATACGGGCATATGAACATGAATTGTTACTTTTCCTGAGTGTTTTCCTGTAGTAATGTTATCGAGTTCGTGAATATACATTGTGTTAGTGACACCTTAAACAAAAAATAATCATGTTCTAAGTAAAGTTAGGGACCTTGTCAGTGGTATGCAATATGTTGATAGGATTATTCTGTAAATGTCATATTTTTGTTTCTGTGTTTTCAATTACAACTTGTACAGACTTCAGACGAATACATTTCACAGTATATAAAGAAATCTGTCTTTTGTTGAAGACTTATAGATTTCTTCTAGATGTATTGATTTTGGTCATTGGATTACTAAATCATAATAGTATCCACACCATCTTGATTTCAAGATTAATGACAGCCCAAACTGTTGAAAGAGTTTTGTCAGATATAAAACATATAATTTTTAAATCCTGGTATCTATGGTGAGTCTATTCATAGCGTTTAATCACCGTGTAGAACGCCACATGTAGGGTGTCGGCTATGTCTGAATAGGGGTGGCAGTATCGAAGCGAAGAACAACTGTCAAAGTAAGTTCAAGTATCAAAATTTCTTTTTTTTTAAGTAGTTTTTTTATCCAGAAATTTGCATATGAAGCCTCAAAATCTGCAACACGGAAAACAAGGGAGAGGTTTTTGAGAAAACAGAGCATTGAAAACAACTGATTTTGCTTGCAGGAAATAGATTGTGTTTCAGTTCCTTCCTTGCAGTACATTATATGGTACCAAGAATTCTAAATGAAGAAATTTTGATACTTGAACTTACTTTGACAGTTTTTCTTCGCGTCGAAATTGCCACCCCGTGTCAAACATAGCCGCACCCCGCATGTGGCGTTCTACACGGTGTAAATATCATTCTAATTATTTGCATTCGAATTGTAAAATAAGTTATGGAGAATACTAGTCCATCGGAATTAATAGCTTCATTTAAAACCCAATTCTAACGAAGTTTAATATTTCTTAGTCGTAGAAAAACCATTGGTTTTGTTTTTTCTAGTTATGATTGGGAAATAATCGTGCAATTTGTCAATTATCCCCGATATCTTTATGTAAAGTTATGAAAATACTGCTGATTTTATCAGTCATAATTATAATCTTAAATGTCAAAAAAGGTTCAAAACATGTTTTGTCGCTGTGAAAATCAATTATTCCATTTGATTTATGATAAAAGACATTAAATCACATGTTTCAGATCGCGTATTAATGTCATGGGTATGTTGATGTCGTATTTTATTTCATTCTACCGTTTTCCAACTAGTACGTCGTTCTTGTCTCATTTGATCGTACATCATTGCCGAGTAATTTATGCTTTTTGATTCGTGTAATCATACGCTTTCTTTTTATCTAATCTATGAATTTGTTTAAATGTTATTAAAATGTTCTCTGTATTACAAATGCCATTGTCTTTGGAATCAAGAAAACGCAAATATTACCCGACAAACATTCAATTAATATTTGTTTACTATTCTTTCAAAATGTATATGCAACTGAAGTATGTTAAACTGGCATACTTAAATCGAACCATTTTTTTGTTAGAATTTTTATATGAAATTGTTATCGGTATTTAGAGGCAATAAAAAAAATCAGAAAATAAATTTGAAAGCAACACATGATGTTTAGGATTAAGGTTCCAATTTCAAACGGACTTTAATATTTTCATATATTATTTCTTCGATTGAAATTCATTTGAATGAGCATGTACACTTACTCGGTGATCTGTATGTCTATTATTGAGTCTTCCTGGCATTTAACATAAAACTACATGGGTTCTTGGACACTCTTTTGTAGAGAGATAACTTTACAAAACCATCACATTATTGATAATTATTCAAGTAACTAAGGCGTCAATACAATCTACAATTTATATTCATAGTCTTCTGTTAAATCTATCAGGGTATATATTTTGTACATCCTGAAATGTCATTATTGTCTTTCTAATGTGCGAGGAACTGAAAACAAGTTAACATTCTACTTCCTTTAATAGATAGAAAAGAAATTAATTACCATATCGTTAGACGTGTTTACATTAAATCCGTTGTATGAAACATTTGATAAACACAACATTTCATCCGCTGAATAACAATTGTGCGAATTTGTAAAAAAATCAAGTAGAATCAATACATGAAAAAAAATATGCAGCAATTCAACTGAAAAAAAATTGATTTGAATATCTCAAGATTTTTTGACAATATTAACACCACACATTTTACCATTTTAATTTTATTATTTTGAAAAAATTATATGTCTGACAAAAGCAAAAAGGGACCGCAAGTAAAGCAAATTCAAAATTGAAGTATAACTTTATAAATGAGTAGATAACAATAGTTTACCGATTTCCAAATCTCATAAAACGATTAAGGAAGTAACTAGGTAAAAAAAAAATCCGGGGATCATAACTTAATTGAACAGAAATCGAAATATAATAGATCATGTTAGGCAAACAAATAAAAAAATGTAAATAAGAAAAGGCGATTGGTTTCCTGATTTAGATGTATACATAATAATGATATGAAATGGAATAAAAAGGAAGAGTTATATATATGAAAATATTATCCATTTATGTATCATACCGATTCCCACAAGGCGATCACATTACTTAGACCATCACTTACAGCAATGCAATCAAAATTAAGGGAACATGTTCATGTACACAAACAAATCCGAACTTGATAACGTCTAATGCTTAACTTTAAACATACAATTTCAGAAAACGGAAAGCATCAAGAGTAGCAAAATTTTAGAATACGAAGATAAAAAATTATTCGAGGACTCCGTTTGTTTTTACTAACTATCCAACAGCGCAAACAATATCTTTGGTGTCATGCTGGTGCATTGAAGATCAGTTGAAAACCACAAAATATACCGAAATCTTTCCCTAATCTCTATGATAGCTTTCAGGTAACGGAATAACCTTTGAATTCTGCTGGTAAAGAAGCTTAAAAGTAGAGGACCCAAAATAAATATATTTGTATATCAAACCACACATTAGACCACCGCCTTAACAATATCACAAAGAAGCAATACTTCCACGATTTTCTGAAGAGCATTGAGGACCCTAAATTCCTAAAAGTTGTGCAAAATACGGCTAAGGTAATGTATGCCTGAGATAAGAACATCCTTAGTTTTTCGAATAATTCATACTTTTGCTAATATTTAATTCATAAAAATGACCATAATTATGATTGATATTACTTTGTAACTTTACCTTGAATAAACTCGAAAATCACGTTACTAAATCTCCACGAAATGGAACTGAAAGGGTTAAACGAACAATTTAGTATCTGTCAAAACAAGTAAGTGTACTGTATACATTAACGCTTTCAGTAATGAGCTTTGTTTGTGACGAGTGCGTCAACGGTATCGGAGGGAAAGTCTGACTTCCCTGTGTATATATTGTTACGATAACATATTTATGATTATCATATTGTACTATTATATATTACATTGGAAAAAAGATCCATTGATTTTGTTTTTCATTTTGCGAACGTTTTTTGTCGTTCCACAAAAAAAAAGGCTATGATGCTTATGTATAAGATTTTAACATAAAAGACGTTAAATGTAAATTTATCACAATGTCGATACAAATAAACTGTTATATTTGAAATGTATGTTAAGTCTTTAAAAAATTAGTACAAACACATGTTCTTTAAATGTTTCAGAATACAAGTTATCTTGATAGATTATTTTTTCTTTCAATAATGAAAATAAAGGATATGAATTATCTTTTTCTACACCAGATGTGGTGTTCTGCCAAACAAATGCACAACCTTGATATCAAGATAGCGTCTATAGATTCAGTTTATAAAATTTTATAAAAAAAAAATTATGATTATGTCATAAGTACAAAGAATTGCTATTGAACGATTTTCAGATCAGCCATGTATTACGACTTATCTTCTATAAGGTATTGATTTAAGTTTCTAAAAAATGCATCAAAGTAAATTAGAAATTACGTGTCAACTCGACCTCAAGTAAGTGTACTACAACTTATCTTACACCGAATTAACTAGTTCCGTAACTACTATTATCAACTTTTGTAATAAATCATATGACAACTATGGAAACAACTTTTAGTTTCAGTGTATAACATTCTTTTGGGTGTTTTTAGATAAATAATGTGATTTTGGTGGTCTTTTTATTTCGGTTGACAACTTTCAAAAACGCGTGCATTTTGAACTATTAAAAAATTTTGCGTTTAGAATTTTATTCTTTAACAATATTTCTTTATTCCTTGTAAATCAACAATTGCGGCACGACATATAGTTACTTTCTATGCAAAATATTGTGCATGGGAAACGCCTACAAATGACTTATCAGTGACGCTAGAATCAAACATTTTAAAAACCAAAATAAAGTACGAAGTTGTAGATAATTGGGGATAAAACAAATCCGAAGTGTTTTTTGAAACAGCCGAGGTACTGTTTCCCTATGGACAGAAATTCCTTAGTTTTTCAAACTTTCAAAGTTTTATCACTGGTTAATCTATTTCATAGGTAATTCAAGTTCAAATGTACTTTACATGTTTTAGAATAATATCAATCTGGATTTTTCAATCAACAATATAATATTCTGCTATATATCAGCTGTGATGTTCTGCCAAATCAAGATAGCGTGTATATATTTAGTGCATTTTTTTTACAAATGTATCACGATCATTAGAACAAGTACAAAGACTTCAAATTGAAAATATATTTAGATCAGAAATCATGTAGTAATCCTCTGAAAGGTATTGATGTTTTTGTTTCATATCTAATAAACATATCAAAGTGAATTAGAAATCACGTATCATTTTCTTCTGGTATGTGTTCTACAACTAATCTTTAAGTTCTTTGACCTATTTTCTTTGCTACTACAAATTTAATAGAATTACCATTACCTTTTGGAATAAAACATATTTGGAGAATAAAAAATTCGTTTGATGTTTCGAATGAATTACGCGCTTCTGAAGGTCCTTTGAATTTGGTTAACAGTTTGACTATAAACCTAAACCACCAGAAACTGTTGGGTTCAGCATTTATTTTTTTCACTACAGTACCCTAATCGTTGCAAACCAGCAATATACAATTATTAAGTTGGTGAGTGCAAAAAACAAATGAAGCATTTGGAATTAAGAAAATCTGAAATGGATATTTTATGGAAATAATCTTTATGAAGCCCAAAAATGTCAGTATTCACCTCAGAAGCTAACAAAACCTTTAAATAGACTTATTTAGAAAGGATATAGTTACGATACTGTTATCAGGTCATTAAAGATTGCATATTTTGGCGTTACTGTTGATTCACTTATAGGGTCTTTGCATCGGAACTAAACACATTTCTTATTAATAAACCAGTTGTTGCTATGACACAGGTTATGTTCTTCTCATATATGTCATGATGGTATGATACTAAACCCCTCACGGGGAGGATTCTGCCTGATATTCATATGATGAAGACATAATTTTTCAATTAGTTTAATTGAAGTCTGGAGCTGGCATGTCAATTAACTGCTAGTAGTCTGATGTTGTTTATGTACTATTGTCTTCTGACAACAGACTCGGACTTCTCTAGAACTGAATTTTAATGTGCGCATTGTTATGCGTTTACTTTTCTGTATTGGCTAGAGGGGAGGGTTGAGATCTCACAAACATGTTAACCCCGCCGCATTTTTGCGCCTGTCCCAAGTCAGGAGCCTCTGGCCTTTGTTAGTCTTGTATTATTTTAACTTTTAGTTTGTTGTGTACAATTTGGAGTTTAGTATGGCGTTCATTATCACTGAACTAGTATATATTTGTTTAGGGGCCAGCTGAAGGACACCTCCGGGTGTGGGTATTTCTCGTTCCATTGAAGACCTGTTGGTGACCTTCTGCTGTGGTCTGCTCTATGGTCGGGTTGTTGTCTCTTTAGCACATTCCCCATTTCCATTCTCAACTTTATTACAAGGTTCCGTTAAGGTATTATATTCATGGGGTAGAACATTTGCAAGGTTTTAAACAGTTAAGTTAAGTCAGGAATATGGCAGTTATTTTCTATTCGTTTGATTATTCCTAGCTTTTGATTTTGGCATTTGATTACTGACTTTGCAATTTGAATTTTCCGTGGAGTTTTTACATTTTTTCAAAAATTATTAACATTGCAACAATTATACATGTCAACACAGAACTACTGAATACTGGACTGATGATATCATCGAGATAAAAACCTTCTCATGCAGTAACAAAGACGCAGTTTGATTAGAATTGATACTAAGAAAAATTATATCAGGATTGTGTTGATTATTTTCCCATTTGCACTAAACAATATTTCGATATCTTTTAATCTTTTAATTTTTCACTCATGCTTTTAATCAGTAGTATGTTTAAACAACCACTAAATTTGTTTTGAAAGATAAACAACTGATTCTTATAAAAAATATATTCTTCACCGAACTAAGCATGATAAAGTATATACCTGGTACAACAATTTATCGTCTTATTGACAGTTTTATTACACCACCATTAGCTTGGAACATTGTAAATCTTAAACACATTAAATATTTATAATCCTGGAATGAATATTGTTAATCTTGAGTTATTTGAAATCCTCTAAGGAAATGTAATATTTAAAAAAAAAATTATCTGTCTTAGCTCTAGCCGTATAAAGTACTCATAGTAAAGATTTAAGACTATAATTACAAACTTATGAATCGATTGTAGAAATCAAGGAAATATTCTATTAAGAAGTGTCATATTTTTGCAAGTAGAACATATTTCATCAATCAGTTGATGACATTGACAATGAGGGTCGATTGAAAACAAAACTTTACGACAAAAGAGATGATTTCAGCTTTCCAATTGTTAACTTTTAATTTCTAAGTAGCAACATTCTAGCAGCACCTGCATACGGTGTATATATCTCCCAATTGATACGATATTCCCGTGCTTCCTATCATGATTTTCTTAATAGAGAGTTGTTGCTCATAAGGAAGCTTTTAAACAAAAGTTCGAAACTGTGATGTTGAAATCATTTCTTCGTAAATTTTACGGACGCCATCACGAGTTGGTTGACCGTTATAGAATAACTGTTTCACAAATAATAACGGATATGTTCCTTACGTCGTAACTACAATCCCCTTTCATGAATGTGACCCTCCGAATGAGACGATTTACCGGATTTGTTATCTTATAAGCAACACGACGGGTGCCACATGTGGAGCAGGATCTGCTTACCCTTCCGGAACACATGAGATCACCCCTAGTTTATATGGGGTTCGTGTTGTTTATCCTTTAGTTTTCCATGTTGTGTCATGTGCACTATTGTTTGTCTGTTTGTGCTTTTAAATTTTTAGCCATGGCGTTGTCAGTTTATTTTGGATTTCTGAGGTTGACTGTCTCTCTGGTATCTTTTGTCCCTCTTTTGATGAATGCTGTGAAAACTGTCCATATAGTTTAGAGTTTTTTTCTTTCTTGCTATATTCTGGAGGTTTTTGCTTGTAGACTTGCTATTCTTTATGACATATGCTGTTTATACAACTATTACTAGTACTAGTATCCTTTTCCACTTACGATGACAATTTTGTAAGGACTGATTTTGAAGCCATCTTCGCTAGCCAAGGTTACGATCTACTTCCCTTAGCGGAGAGGAGGGAAGTTGATCGTAACTTTTGGCTAGCAAAGATGCTTTGAAGCATGCATAAAAGGAGATAAAGATAGACTGCAACAATCAACATAAATCATCAAAATGTTTAAATATGATAGGCCTTCACACCATGTGTCATAGTGATGTATAACATGTTCCGGACCATATGCATGCATAAAAGGAGATTAAGGCCAGACTTACATTAGACGGAAACAATCAACAAAAGTCATCAAAATGACAAAAAGTGATAGGCCTTCATACCATGTGTCTCTGTAATATCATTGTGATGTTTAACACGTCAGTATTGGTTGAAAGGGTGATGCATTACATATTGGTAATAAACTCACTGGAATGACTAAGACCCTATCGAGTCTAATGTCTAATAAAGTCGCTAAGGACTTGGTACAAGACGAGAACGGACTTATCCCATGTCTGAAAGTTATCTCAGTACGTTGACCAAACTGTTTGAGGAAAATGCAACGTATCTCTAGCTGTATTTTGTTTGATAAATTCATAAAATTATCATCTGAATACGCGAACCTATATTTTTTCATTCTTAATTTGTAAGTAAAATCGACAATACAATGGAAAACATAAGATATTAATTACGAAATCTTGACGATTCTTTCTTGTTAAGTAAACCATCTAGTTTATACAATATGTTTGTATGATGATACCTTTCAGGTTAAATTTAATGTTTTCATATTTCTCTGAAAATACAGCTATCGTTACATTTATCTTGGCTTGATGGACGAGAAAAAACGATTAATTATTCTGCATAACTACAAAAACATTTAACTATCATAGTTTTACATGATAATAGCTTCAATAATGAACCAAGAACAAAAGTTTGGGATCAAATCAAAGTGTGTCGAAATAAGATAAAAATGTTGAATAATGAATGAAAGCAAATAATGTTAATTACAAAATACTGCAAGGATATAATATTAATATAATTAGTAACTCAAATAACCTACCATGTTTACTGATTCTCATAGTAACAAAAGTCGATATGTTTACTAAAGTGATATTGTACTCCAGTATATTAGAAAACTAGAGATTTATGTCAATGTTTACCTTCTACGTTATCATTATTTGGACAATATTGGAATTAACCTATTTAAAACAAAATTGTCGTGAAATTGATAAAACCAATATCATTATGATATGGTCATTAGATTATACAGCTAGGGAAACCTTTCATGTGTATAATGCACAGGTAATATGTTTTAAACAAAGAAATTTATGAATTTACAAATATCGCGGAAAAAAAAACACAATTTAAAAACAAACACATCGAAAAGACAAACAATCAAAAGCTAAAACAATTATAGACAGAAGATTAAAAAGAAAGACACATGATATCAAAGAATATTCAAATTCATATGTCGCCGACAAACCGACAACACTGAGGCAATAACAAAACAGTGTTTGAATATCCCCGCGTTGCATATCTTCTGTCTGTCAAAGAACTATAATAATTGATCAGCACTATTGTACGAACTCGCCTAAACAATTGCTATATAAATCTTTGAAATAAATTCTATACATTCTTAACAAGAATAGTACACGTGAGAATGGACTGTCGGAACATTAAAAACAATAAATCTTGCAAACAGACTAGGCAAAATAGTACGATTATAATTCTTGACCGAAACCGTGAAATGAGGGTTGTGTTGAGATGAATTGCAAAGGTACAAACACTATGTCTAACAAACGGTCAATTGAAGATACCCGAAAGAGCTTTCAAAAGGTTCTGTAACATACATGCACCTGGTCTAAGTGAGGTACATGATGTTCAGTAGTTGTCTTTAGTTGAATGGGTTCATAAGTGTGTCTGGTTTTTGATGTGATGAAGACCGTATTTTCACCCATAATGGTTTACTTTCACAAGTTGTGACTAGGATGGAGAGTTGTCTTATTAGCTCTCATATCACATTTTTTTTTATCGATCATTTTTTGCTGACTGTAAATGACGTCTTTAAACTGGATCCAATGGATGATGCATGTGCACTGATTGGTATTTTAGTCTAAGATACATGATTGTTTTATTAGTTTGTATTGGCTTTGAACTAGCTTTCAATAACTGCGAAATTCGTATTGTATGATTTTTGTTGTTGTTATGGATGTGTACAAATACTTTGCTACGTCAACTGAAATGATTTTTTGGTTTGTAATGATCTGACGAGTAAAGCCTATTTCAACATTTTTTGGTTTAATAATTTGTAATTATGTTGTGCATGCTAAACCACCACTGACCAATTAAGATAGAGAAAAGTGCGCTCACAAACATGCTTAACCCCACCAGATTCTCTAAATGCCTGTTCTCAGTCAGGAACATGTAGTTCAGTCGTTGTCGTTAATTGCTGTTTGATATGTTTGTTTTTCTTGAATTGATTTTTTTATAAATTAGGCTATTAGTTTTCTTAATTGAATTGTTACATATTTTTCAATTAACATTTTTATTTTTCTCATTGTCAAAGGCAACAAAAATATCTTGAACTGATTGTGTTTGCCGAAACTGCGATACCTTTTGGCAAAACAAAGACATACCATTATTTTATTCGATTTCTGTCCTTGAAAAAAAAACCTAACAAGAAGAAGAATTTGGAAGAAAATTGATTGTACTCCCGGACGGCTAAATGTTAAGATGAATGAATAATCTTTAAAATAATTGAGCTGTGATGACTTGTTTTATATATTAGTATTGATGATGTAAGCCTTGGACATATTTCAGTTATGTCAGATACAAAAAGTTGCGTATAATTGCTTTGATCCACTTCAAGTGAAATTTGGCGTTTAGTTGTCTTATTGGCAACAGTACAACATGATGTCCTAACTTTATATACATAGTAAATGTCTCTATACATATTGCAACCGATTAAGCATTACCATTTCTGAAGAATGGGCATACTGTCAGAAGGAAGAATCCAAATGTAAAATATCTAGATACCATAATCGACCCTTGGTTCTTTCATGTTTTAGTATGCATTCTTTTCAGGGAATCTGATATTCCTTTATCATTTTAAAATATTTTGAAGAAAATTTTAAAATGTAATTTACTTGAAAAATATGTCTGTTTAAAGTGTTTCTGTATTGTTTGTGTTCTATCATCAAGACAACTATTAATATTGCTTTTTATGTCACAATCGTGTATTTAGCTTATTTTCATAATTAATAATGTAACATTTTTGTTTAATCACAGATGTTTAAGGCTATGCTGCAAAGTTTGCCATAGACGGGGTTGTTACCACTAAAATGTAATTGAGAATGGAAATGGGTATGTGTCGAAGCAACAACAACCCAACCATATTGCATACAACAGCTGAAGGGGTCTTTAATGTGGCAAGAACCTCCCGTACCCGGAGGCGTTCTTCAGATGGACCCTTAACCAATTTGAACACTAGTTCAGTGATAATGGACGTCATACTAAACATCGAAATATACACAAGAAACACTGCATGAACGCATGCGTTTACTAACATTTAATTTTTCAATAAATTTCTTTCTACTTAAGTTTAGAAATATACTTGAAATTTAAGGCAAATTATACTACAAGTTTGTCAGAAATTACTGAATTGCTTCGATTTGAAAATTAATTCACATTGAAGTAAATTTACAATACAATATATTTCAAGTTTATCAGAATTTATAAAAAGTTTTTTAGTTGGAATTGAATAACGAATAATGAGAATTTAAAATATTTTCTACTTCTAATTTATGAGAATTTAATCTGTCATGTTTTTTTTTGCAATTTAAAGTCTAGTTAAATTACATTTGACCCCATCTTTAATGAGAGTTATTTTTATAGTATACATATAGTTAGGAGTGGTTTAAAGCAAATTAGCACAATATAGCATTTATTTTATATTCAAGTTATTCTATTCTTTTTTCTTCTTTGCATTTGTTCACTGAATTATCGGATAACGAGGAAAGTTACTATACATTACTTTTGTGCAGACATTTGAGACAACAGTTATTTAATCTTATAGGTTGGATATATCGGCTTATAAATCATTTATTAAAAAAGACTATGTTTTGGGGTCAAAGTTACTACTAATTCTTTACTCCCCTTTCCATTATTATATAACTTCTTCAAGTTACATTGCAAATTCTAATTTTCCTCGTACATAATTTAACAATTTTGGGGTTATTAAGAAATATGGCTTTTAGTTTTCTCAATTTAATTGTTTCATAGTTTTTATGTCGGGGCTTATTGTAGCCGACTATACGGTATAGGGTTTTTCTCATCGTTGAAGGATGTTCTGTACGGTTGCCTATAACTTAAATCCACTTCATCTGAATTTTGGTGGATATACATATATATATATATATATTGAGCATTTTGAAATTTAATTTAATTTATTTTCTACTAGTGTGGACACAGAATTCAATTTTAAGTAAACTTAGTTGTCTCATCGGCAAATATGCCACATCTCCTTATTTTTATAAACATCAAATATGGTGTATTATGCTATTAAACGGTTTAATCATTCGTATATTATTCGGCATTATTTATATTCCTTTGCATTATCATTATAGTCAGTGTTTTTAAATTTTGCAATAAATAAGCATATGTTGTAATTGTTCAGCATACATCTAGTTTTGCTTAGTATGAATCCAAAATTGTATCCTTATGTTCGTAGAGTTTACCTCCCTTTGATTGCAAAAGATGCATCCAGGGGAACTAACTGCGCTGCATTTACAACAACGTTGTATTTGGTTATTCTTAAATATTAGATACATGCTGATTGGTTAATTTACCGTTTATATCTTTCTATTTACTACCACAACAATGCCAGCACATAAACGAATTTGTAATATACAATCAAGGTTAAAAAAAAAATAGAAAAAGGACATGGCTATTTTCCTAAACAGATCATATATCTAGTATCTGTTTATGTAAACAAAACAATTGAAAGAGTCTGGCCAATCTTTGAATTAAGAAGCCGAAGAAAAATAAAAATATGAAGCAAGTGCAAGACATAATAGTGTCCTGTGAAAATGTGTCCACCTGGACAGTTTTTCATTGAATTTTGGTATTTAATAATGTCCATTAATTGCCATGAAATATTGTCGCTTAAGTGGACATATTTTTACTGCAAAAACCATGAAATAGAGTTAACCACAGGACAACTTTCATAGAATCTGCTATTAAATTGTGTCCTCCAAGGGAAGTAATACAAAGGTCATTAAAAAGTTTTAATATACTTGAATTTTAATAAAATCTGAACAATTGAAGAGAAACTCGCATGACTGATTAATATACAAATGTTAACAAACATATTATGGTTGGAAACGAATATAGAGACATTAATTTCTTTAGAATACCCAGTTAATGCTAATGACAATGAAAGAAGAAAGTTTGTAAAGTATAAAAAATCAAATTTGAGCAACTGTACTATACTTATAATGAGAAGAAGACAAAATAAAATATAGAATTTTGGTATAAATAATGTCCATTGTAATAAAATGTTGTTCTGTAAGTGGACAGCAGTTAACAATAATAGCTACAGGTATGAAATATGGTCCAACTACAGGACAATATTTATAGAGTAGTTAGTGTTATTAAAATATGTCTAGTATGTCCTTGGAAAATAATACTGAAAAGTATTTTGAACTTAAATCATTATACATGTACTAATCAAAAAATATAAATAAGAAGATAAGGATGGTATACATGTGTACTAAGGAAACAACTCTTTTTCAAAGTAACAATGTATTCAAGTTCGCAATTATACATGTAGGTTACAATACGTATAGTTTACAAGGCGATAAATATCATTTAATACTTTATCATATAAAAAATTGTCTGTGTGGACACATTATCCTGAGATAAAATATCCCCCTGGACAGAATTATAGAATTAGATAATGTCCACGTCCATGGACACTTTTTCATACCTGAGGGCATATTTTGCATAGGAAATCGTGTCCATGGACAGTATTTACTATGAAATAATGTCCAGTGGACACTATTTCATGAGGGACACTATAAAAATCCTACACAACCACTACGAAATGTAGAAATGTAGAAAATCGGTCTTTTTTCAAAATTCCGTTTTTTTTATTTTTGATATCTTATACTATTTATTTCGTATCTGATAATTCATTTACTGTAGTTGCAAACAGATTCCCTTATACAAGTGTGTGTGACACTCTGTCCATGATATTAAAACAAGTATGACAATGATTATAGGAAAATCATAGTGCAATGGTTATGTTGACATGATGACTATGTTAAAGGGGCACTAGCTGTCAAATTCATGTTCACCGATTTAATTCAAAATCTCTTATTTTTATTTATAACAATGTAAACATTTATCCAAACTATTAAACGTTTAAATAGATAATTTACATTATATAGTCTTCTACAAATTTTTATTTTCTCACAATTTGTATAAGTATTAGGATTATACATAAATCCACCAGAGACCAACAGATATGGGTTCATCGCATGACCGTCACCAATGAGCTAATCTCATACACTGTATTGAAATTAAGCCATCAATTACAAGTAATTAAATATAAAACAATAACAACTAAGCGAAATTGAAAAAGCACGGTCAGAATATACGTAAATAATAAACTAAACGAAAACGAGAAAACCCAAGGACTTGATATTGACTTTGGACAGGAACGTCCAAGAACCGGTTTAAACATATCAACAATCCGCTTATATATCTTAGACAGTGTTGGAACAATCGCTGATGTCGGATTTAGGACAATGACTGCTCAAAACTTATCTGACATAAAACATACGTCAAGTGCTTGTTTCTAATTGTTCTTACTATAAATATTATCTGAATCAATGTTCGTGATTAAAATGCTTGTAATCATACTTGTAACATAAAATGTGTTTACGTTATAATATTTGAAGTGTTCATAAAAAGAAAATATGTTGGATAAAAGTTTCTGCTTTAAAAAGCCTCAATCTGAAAAGTCACATACTTTTGATAAAACGGTTCTAAAGCGTGAAAATGCGCTATGTTCAATCTATTTAGAAGTAGAATCAGAATAATTTCACTGATCTGACTTCTGACTTCACCATGCGTGATTGCGTATTTAGTACTATTTACACATTCCTGAGCATTGCCTAGATTTGCGTTATACTCTATAATAAAATTGAGAATGGAAATGGGGAATGTGTCCAAGAGACAACAACCCGACCATAGAAGAAAAACAAAAAAAAACAGAGATCACCAACAGGTCTTCAATGAAGTGAAAAATTCCCGCACCCGGAGCCGTCCTTCAGCTGGCCCCTAAATATTATCTAAACACGAAAGCAGTGCTAGGTTCATCCTAGTACTATAACCTAGCCTTATAGTACTGAAATGTTAACTGCTTCGACAGTTAACCGTACCTTTTTGGGGTTTTTAAATATTTAGAACTAAATCTCGAAGCCTATATCTACTCTATTGAACTGAAATCTTAGGCTAGTATGCTCTCTGCAAATGTGAAAAATCGTATATATATTCGATTCCCGACTGTATCAAACCAAACTCTTGAAAATAGGTTTGCAGAATCACAAAGCAGTTTACTATATTGTGTACTGATCAGAATATGACTTTATTTTACATCGTAATTGAAAAATTTGTAGATCCTGTCTGAACGTATAAAACGCGTTGATTTAAAAACAAATATATGCATATATATCTCAGTAGCATGGGTTCGAATCCCGGCGAGGGAAGAACAAAAAGCTTGCGAAAGCAAATTTACAGATCTTACATTGTTGGGTTGATGTTTAGACGAGTTGTATATAGAGAATGTACACAGCCATGTATCACCATCACTGCTGGTGGATGATCCGATGGATAAATCTGTTGTAGAGTTGTCACTGGTTCAGACGGACTTATAATATATATATATATATAAAAAATATACCGCTTACTTCTCTCATAAAGCGAAGAAAAAAAAACTATCTCGAAATGTGTTTCAGGAATAATGATGAACTTTAGCATGCGGATCCGGAGCACCCCCCTTTTTTTAATCATATGAGAAAGTTGAGCTGTGCATGTTTTGTTTCATAAATGAAAACTAGGCAATCTTGCAGAACTATTTGAAAGTTTTAGTAGTCAGTTTATAACAACTGATGACGAAAACACAATTTCCATCCCATTATTACATTTTGACGTTATGCATTTCTCCGTATATTCTCTACACCCAGATTTGTCATATATCACAGAATTTCATAATCTGGCTAAAATTAGTTCAAATTGTTATTGTATGAAAACTATCTTATTTTAATACTGAAATCTATCTTTGTTTTTTATTTAATGTCACACGAACATAAAGTTCGAAACCGAGAACTTTTTCTAGAGAACCAATATCATGCATAAGCACAAAGTCATGTACGATTGACAAAAAAATACACCGACTCATTTAACATCAAATCAAAAAGGTCGAATCAAAGAACTATATTCGGAAAGGTAACATTAATACGAATAATCCGACATTGATATTTTGACATTGAGACCGAACTTAAAGGTAATATTCATTTTGTACAAGTCATGATGACAAGCTCAAAATCATCGTATGTCGTAGGTCTTCTTCAAAAGATTTTTTTTTTTACAAGAACTTCCACACAGGTAAAATGGCAAACACAATATGCTTGAATTATCCTATACAACAGTTGCATGTTGCTTTTGAATTAAGTTCTATTTAACTCTAGAATTTTTTCTTGTATTACAATTGTACCACATCGGTAGTTTCACGGTAAAGAGTTTGTAATTGTCCTATGTACAGGCTTAGATGTTGTGGGTTTGATCAAAGAGCAAAGACAAAGTCTTGTAATAATATCAAGCAAATTGTGTTCTTTTTCGCACTATAAATGAAGTCATTATTTTAAAATGCCAACTCAGTGTATCGGTCTACATACATTGTAAATCTTCTAAAACCGTTCGCATTATCGGTCTACATACATTGTAAATCTTCTAAAACCGTTCGCATTAAAATTAGAGTGAACTGTTTGTTGATGTTACGCAGCTATCTAAAAATCTTAATCAATTTTCTCTATAAATATGTATTAAAATAATAAAGATTTTCTTTGTTTATATGAGAACGAACATTTGATATTCTTTGAGGGAGATTATAACACCTGAGTATTCTGGTCTTGTTATACATGTCTCTGGAAAAAGACCATTTTAGATAAAAAAAAAAAAAAAAAAAAAAAAGGGGAAAATTGATATTCTCCACCCGAAATCGTCTACTGCCCCTCTGCAACAATAACATGGTCATCCCCTTTAACAGTACACAGGAAGAGAAGTTGAAAGAGAACACTTTCGCAATTCCTATGAACGGTTAATAGATCATTTCATCGTGCAGTGGCAAGTATTACAGATATATTTTGAACGAACCAATTCAACAAACCATATCCATTTCAATGAATATGACATAGAATATTCATTTGTCATAAGAAAACTGGATCTGTCGATATATGAAGGGAACTTTATCACCGAGGTGTCAACGTATACAAAAAGATGTGGTTATGATTGTTAATGAGACAACTCTCCACTAGAGTCCAAAATGACACAGAAATTAACAACTATAGATCGACGTTCGGCCTTCAACAATGAGCAAAGCCCATACAGCATAGTCAGCTATAAAAGGCCCCGAAACGATAATCTAGTACCTGTAATGGCCACAAGCGTGTCAAAACTGAGGCTGTAACTGTGGTTCTTTCTTCGGCAAAGTGTGTTCAGCTTAGATCTTTATAAATAGACACACGTTACTTGTTTTCTTGTTGAAGGCCAGTGGTTTTCTCTGGCTTTCTCTACAAATTAATCTTGATTGTCATGGAAAACCAAGCGTAATGAAAGTGTCACTAAAACCAGCAAGCAACTAATTGTTCATACGATTCTTTTCGTTTACGGGTAAAATGATTTTATTTTAGTTTGAACCATGTATTTGCAAGACATAAGTGCGCAAACATTTTTCATCACTTTTTTATACTGATTTTCGGAGAACCCTAATTGTGCGCCTATTCCTAAGAACAGATTTACTGTATTTTTTTGCCAAAAATATTGAATAAATCATTTTAATTTCGGAGATCTTGAATAATATAGTTAATACAAGTATGTATGCCATTGTATCATTCAGGTTTGTTTTTAATGTTCACCGGCAGACGACTTTGTCAACACCGACTCCAATGAAGCGAAATTTCGATTACAACTGTGAGAAGATGAGGAAGTGGGGAGGGGCAGGGGAACGGTTCCCTTATGGAATATCATATGTGTAAAGTGCTTAACTTTTTTAAAAGTAACAGTCAAAATATTTGCTGACTAGTCCCTTTTTTTAAGTGGTTTATCATTTTCAAACAAAATGGGTGACGGATCTATGAAATGTCGTAATATATGGACAATCGCACCGCAATCCAATCTGTAAAAACCGAGAAATCGTTATTATGTGTCTTTGTATGTACATGTATATTTCATCTTTTAGTATCATAGAAAGAAAGATGCAAATGTGGTTCAATGGAATCTTTTGTGTAACTATTACAGCTATGTTTGTTTACCAATCACAGTTTCTATGATATAGACAGATGTGGCATATACAATTTGGTATACATTTGCCTTGTGTATTAAAGCAGAGTTCAAGATTTAGATAAAGCAAAACTTAAGTATATGGAATTTTATAGAGGTACGGTTAATTTCCCTGTATTTTTTATACTTCATGTAACGTGTCGAAATTTCGTACTTGCAAAAATTCAAATTATCCATTGGATAAAGCAAGTATGATTTACATAACAATGCACAATACAAGTGTACAACATATAAAACATCAGTGAAAATTAACCACAAGTCTATTTTATTGGAAGGAAAAATATACATGGTCCATAATCTCATGCTTTGTTCTTTTAATGTTAGCCTAACGAATGGATATCAAGAATACTTTTCAGATTCAAACTCTGAACCTTTCCAAATTTAAACTCTGAATCTTTCCAAATTCAAACTCTGAACCTTTCCAAATGCGCGGTCTAGGGATGTAATTAATATTTATACTTCCATGGTTTAGGTATCTATTAAAATCTGAGATCAAAATTTCCATAAGTTTTTTTTAAATATAAAGGTCTGTATACAAAGGTCGTAACTTGAGTTTATCAATTATAATCCAATATGGAGTTTAAAACTCCCCTGCGATTTAAATTGCTTATGGGTGTCCAACAGATCATTTAATAATAAATACTAAAAACTTGCAAATACATGTACATGTATCTGTAAAATTGAAGTCGTGTGCCATGCATCTGAACAAATTTTTATAATACAGTAATAAGATAATCACGTGTCCGAAAATATGTAAAACAAATATATGTGTACATTGTAAATCTAAAAGTACACATTTGACACTACATGTATGGTCTTAGTAGAAAAAAATTTAAAGGAAATTAGCTGCTTTCCATGTTTAAACTATTTTTAAAATTTTTTGCCTTTTTAAAGTTACAGATAGTGAATTTCACTCCTTCTTTTATTGCGAAATAAATAAACATGTAAGAAATGATAACTTCTCTGCAAATGATTTTCAAAATACTGACTTTATGTGTTGCACTAACAGACAAAAACATACTCATCATGATCAATAAATAAAAAAAATCAGCATATTTTAGGCTCGTTTGTAAACTGAGGACAGGGCTTGATTTACCGATGCATGGTTTAAAGTTTTGTGGTTAATTAATATGCTGTAATTTGTATTTAGGGTTTTCACTATATTACATGTATATACTTGCAACAATAGATACATGTATATATATACATATATATATTATATGTATGTGCAACTCGTCTAATATGTATGTGTATATGTTACGTTTTTTTTTCTGTTTGTCACAAACACGTTTGATTTGTTGAAATACATATGACAATAAAGATTATTATTATTTATTTTATCAACGCCTGACTTTTAATTATTCAGGTTTTTTTTTACCCTAACCATGGAAGTGAAATAACTAAAGAGGTTATATGACCTCATTGCCCTAACTCTAATGTAAATAAAATCTGGCAGATATTTTCACATCCGCAAGAACAAATGTTTCGTAGTAGGGTGCATTTTCTGATAAATGATCAAAGGACGCCAATAGTACTTTATTATAAAACTTTCATCACAATAAGATCGTGGCGTTCCTGATCAATTAACTTAATGGGACGTGTTAAACTATTATATGATAATTTGAACTCTGACTTGATATATAGTCGTTATCTACAAATTTAGAAAATCGACATATAATCTAAACAATGTAAAGTTCTTTTTATATATTTACAAATGCAGACGGGTGTTTAAATAGTAAATAATATAAATGTATATTCCATACAGTTTTTCTCTTTCTTTTATTTATTTTTGCACCATGCATTGCATGAATAGACTAAAAGAAAATATGTCTACTTAGCTTAAAAGCTGCTACGAAAGGCGATGTAAAACATATAAATTGTATTCTAAAATACATTTTATAATATCATAACGTATTCTATAGTAAACATGTTTAGACAAGGAACTCTACATTTTTTGTATTGATCCTTTTTAATATTATTTAAAAAAAAAAATGCATAATGAATATTTTACTATTTTTCGAAAGATATTTATCAGAGATATTTACTAGAATAATTAAATCCTGAATAAATCCCTACTGAACCATTTTGTATATGCAGATATAAACATTCGTTTGATAACATGTAAGAGATGTATAACGAATCAGATGTGGATACAAAATATTCCATAGACTTTTTTCCTCTTGTAATCCTATAAAGATTTTATACTTATATTTAAAATTTTAAATCAAAATTATTTGTCCAATTTTGCTTTATAAAAAAAAAAGCAAAGTTTAACGTATATACTGATATCTGGTTTCATGGAGGAATAAATTGTACTTGGTGATAGACCCCAAGGGTTAACTGGGATTTAGATATATTGTCCTCTTTGGTACTAATGGTTCCAGTAGTAAAATCCTTGCGCTGTTGCGGCTTCCATTTTGGTTGTTTGGGATACATAAATATAGGTAGTCGTGCCTCTTCGGAATTAGGACAGGAACTTGATGTTCACTGGTTATCATTTGTTGGTGTGGTTATTTTTATAATATTATACCGTTGGTTTTCCCGTTTAAACGGGTTTCCACTACTTATTTTTGGGGCCCTTGTTGAAGACCGTACTTTGACCTATTATGGTTTACTTTTACAAATTGTGACGTGGATGGAGAGTTGTCTCATTGGCAGTCATACTTCATCTTCTTATATCTATGTAATCCGGTGCTTTGTGTAAACGAGTGTTGCTGATTGCACGTTAAAGAAGGAGTCCGTACGTAACATGCCCTTATTTTCCAATGACAGTCCAACATTTTCCGTCCGCCTTCCTTGCAGACCAGAACCTTGCACATCCTAACGTTACTCATGGTCATCGTCCTAAACACACATGAGTTTGTCACAGAATATTTAGTAATGAACAATTTATCAACATAATGTAAAAAAAAATCTCTTTATATTCATACAGAAATTCTCTGAAGCTGCTTTTTTCAAGATGATTGGTAATTTTTATTGACTACATATCTGTAAGTTTGGGTGACAACTTTTCGACAAGGAATCGGCATTATATGGAAATTAACTGGGTTTATGCTCGTAGACTATTTCATTATTCATACGAGTAACATTTCCTTCGGAACATTCGAATTATATTAACAGTCCGATATGTAGATGATGTCCTCTCGCTAAATAGTTCAATGATGGTGACTCCGTCGAATGTATCGATCTATCGTATCGAACTTGAAAGGATACCACTGTATAGTTAAGTTTGTCTCTCAACTTGACTTATACATCTAGAAATTGACCATGATGGCCGATTTCAAACAAACACTTGACATAAAAGAGATGATGGCGTCTACCTAACTTTTCATGTCTTTGAAAAATATCTTAGCAGCTCTTGTGTATAGCTTGTATAGCTCCATTTGATACAATATTCCGGAGCTTATATGTCCTCACATAATTTCTGTGATACTATTGATGTTTGACTAAGGTCTAGGGCAAATGTGTCATGCATTATCAGGATGAGACCAATTAAAAGTAAATCTATACAATAGTTAGGTCCTGGAATAGGGAGTATACCGGGATGGTGCCTGGAAAGTTGGAATGCAAATTGAAAATGTTGGTATATGGAAAAGGAACAGAATTTAGGCCTTGTAACTGACCAACGCCTTTCCTCTCACAGAATTGTTACAAGGGTTCATATTATAATAAAGCATCGGCATCTTGTCACGTAACGTTGTCTTTCTGACCGGACGAATTTATACATCACACACAGTCCAGCGTGTCTTCTGTCGTGGTAAGATCACCAAACAATTATCATGTTTCCAGACCCCTGACGACATATAGGATCTACTTGATAATAAGAAGCAAGCTATAAACCCATGGGTTCCACGTGATGTAGTTAAAGTTATCCTTTCGAAAAGAGGGACAAAAGATACCAAAGGGACCGTCAAACTTATAGATCGAAAATAATATGACAATCTGAGCTGCTACGAACCAATTTCGTGTTGGTTACAATTCAGTAATATTTATTTCACAGATAACCAGCAATATGTTCCTTAGAGTATTGCATGTTTTGATCGTCCTGTTTGCCTTGAACGTTACATTTAGGAATGAAACTTCTTATCAAATTTGTTCATAAATGATCAACATGACGGTTGCCATTTATGAAGCATGATCTGCATATCATTTAGGAGCAGGCACAATTTTAGTTCATTTCTTGGAAGCACAACACTTATTGTTATATACGTATTGTAATTTGAAGTTAATGTGAATTAATCGTTTCTTTCAATAAATATTGTGAACTGTTGATAGACAATGGTAATGTTAGCTTGTCGGGCACAGGCACTTGTCTCAGAAAAAAATGTTCCTATGTATACCTGTTATATTAACGTATATAGGATTTTTTTTTCTGAGACAAGTGCCTGTGTTGTCGGGGCCTTTTATTGCCGACTATTTATACGGTATTGTTTTTTGTCATTGTTAAAGGCCGTGCAATTGCTTGTAATTGCTTAAATCCTCTTCATATGAACTTTGGTGGATAGCTGTCTCATTGATAGGAATACCACATATCCTTATTTTTATATTGTGTTCTTCGTTGAGTAAATACACCTTCTTCGAGAATAAGTTTTTAATGGCAATTCTTGGTGGTGTTCCCGAAGCTATCATAGGATAATTACGTGTTCTAAGACTATCTTATGACATGTCTTTGTCTAACTTGATCTATCGCATTGATCGTCCTAACCGTAGGACACCTATTTATATTCATTAAAATGCATTAGTATTTAATTAAAAACCCATATTATACTAGATTCTTTATCTACATATTATTTTAGAACTTAAATAGTTCTCATTAATCTTTTATTTTATATCATTGGTTGAAAATTATTGATGTTTTTGCCCTTCAAATTAGAAAGATAATATCATGGATGTTTCAAGTTGACTGGACTTCAACTTCATCAAAAACTACCCTAACCAAAAACTTTAACTTAAACTTCGCACTATCATTTCTATGTTTAGTGGACCGTTATTGGGGTCAAAACTTTAATTTGGCATAAAGATTAGAACGATCATATTACAGGGAACATGAGTACTAAGTGTCAAGTTCATTGAACTTCAACTTCATCAAAAACTACATTGACCAAAAAAAATAACCTTGACCGGTACAGACGGACGGACGAACGGACGGACGTACAGACCAGAAAATATAATGTCTCTCTTTTATCGTAGGTGGGGCATACAAACTTAAGGGAAACAAATTTCAATATACGGCAGGGGGTCATGCTTACATTGCTTGTGTTTTTTCCTGAATAAGTTAAATAATACTTATGTCTTCATATTTCATTAACAATTCACAATTATAAGATTGTGTTTCTTGTTTGCCTATGACATTGAATTTGATATACATGGTTATATATATATTATTTTCTGAATTTGTTTTGGCTCACATCGAACAGCAAGCTATAAAAAATAACTAGTGTAAAACCATTCAAATGGCAAACCAAAGGTTTAATTTATTTAAAAAACGAGAAACGAGAAACACTTATGAACTGTATATCAACAGAACATCAGATTCCGGACTTTGGTCATGTGCAAACAAAAGCAAGGGGTTTAAACGTTTTAATTGGTACAGACCCCTTACTTTATCTAAAACAATAGTGTAATATCACAAAACAGAAAGACAGGGTCTCAAGAAAGGTTAGCTTTATAGCTAACTGTGTAACCCTCTGTAAATAAAAAATTATTATTATTATTATTAGACACGTGACAGACATAGACAGACATATATAGCTTGCCTTACGTTTTGTGAGATTCTATCGTCATTGTTATCTTTAGATATTTATCTTTGGTCGCATGTTTTTTTTGCTTACTCTTTCGTCCAATGCTTCTTTCATTAATACATTTGAGTTTCCTGCGAAAAGTTATGATGTTCGGAAGGGTAGATTTTTACCCTCCCGGAGCACCTGAGATCACCCTATTTTTATGTGGGGTTCGTGTTGCTTATTCTTTAGATTTATATGTTGTGTCATGTGACCTATTGTTTTTCTCTTTGTTTTTTTTTTTTCATTTTTTGCCATGGCCTCTTGTCTTATGAATCTAGAATCCTTGCATACTAAACTCAAAGGGACACTTGAGACGGAATTAGAGAAGGAAGATTTTTAAAAATATATATTAATATCATATGTAAAACCCATCAAAGTACACATCCTTTTATTCAGTAAAAATAATGTGTTTAAGGGATTGGTAAACAACTGATAAATAAAAATCCTCTTCATATGAACTTTGGTGGATAGCTGTCTCATTGATAGGAATACCACATATCCTTATTTTTATATTGTGTTCTTCGTTGAGTAAATACACCTTCTTCGAGAATAAGTTTTTAATGGCAATTCTTGGTGGTGTTCCCGAAGCTATCATAGGATAATTACGTGTTCTAAGACTATCTTATGACATGTCTTTGTCTAACTTGATCTATCGCATTGATCGTCCTAACCGTAGGACACCTATTTATATTCATTAAAATGCATTAGTATTTAATTAAAAACCCATATTATACTAGATTCTTTATCTACATATTATTTTAGAACTTAAATAGTTCTCATTAATCTTTTATTTTATATCATTGGTTGAAAATTATTGATGTTTTTGCCCTTCAAATTAGAAAGATAATATCATGGATGTTTCAAGTTGACTGGACTTCAACTTCATCAAAAACTACCCTAACCAAAAACTTTAACTTAAACTTCGCACTATCATTTCTATGTTTAGTGGACCGTTATTGGGGTCAAAACTTTAATTTGGCATAAAGATTAGAACGATCATATTACAGGGAACATGAGTACTAAGTGTCAAGTTCATTGAACTTCAACTTCATCAAAAACTACATTGACCAAAAAAAATAACCTTGACCGGTACAGACGGACGGACGAACGGACGGACGTACAGACCAGAAAATATAATGTCTCTCTTTTATCGTAGGTGGGGCATACAAACTTAAGGGAAACAAATTTCAATATACGGCAGGGGGTCATGCTTACATTGCTTGTGTTTTTTCCTGAATAAGTTAAATAATACTTATGTCTTCATATTTCATTAACAATTCACAATTATAAGATTGTGTTTCTTGTTTGCCTATGACATTGAATTTGATATACATGGTTATATATATATTATTTTCTGAATTTGTTTTGGCTCACATCGAACAGCAAGCTATAAAAAATAACTAGTGTAAAACCATTCAAATGGCAAACCAAAGGTTTAATTTATTTAAAAAACGAGAAACGAGAAACACTTATGAACTGTATATCAACAGAACATCAGATTCCGGACTTTGGTCATGTGCAAACAAAAGCAAGGGGTTTAAACGTTTTAATTGGTACAGACCCCTTACTTTATCTAAAACAATAGTGTAATATCACAAAACAGAAAGACAGGGTCTCAAGAAAGGTTAGCTTTATAGCTAACTGTGTAACCCTCTGTAAATAAAAAATTATTATTATTATTATTAGACACGTGACAGACATAGACAGACATATATAGCTTGCCTTACGTTTTGTGAGATTCTATCGTCATTGTTATCTTTAGATATTTATCTTTGGTCGCATGATTTTTTTGCTTACTCTTTCGTCCAATGCTTCTTTCATTAATACATTTGAGTTTCCTGCGAAAAGTTATGATGTTCGGAAGGGTAGATTTTTACCCTCCCGGAGCACCTGAGATCACCCTATTTTTATGTGGGGTTCGTGTTGCTTATTCTTTAGATTTCTATGTTGTGTCATGTGACCTATTGTTTTTCTCTTTGTTTTTTTTTTTTCATTTTTTGCCATGGCCTCTTGTCTTATGAATCTAGAATCCTTGCATACTAAACTCAAAGGGACACTTGAGACGGAATTAGAGAAGGAAGATTTTTAAAAATATATATTAATATCATATGTAAAACCCATCAAAGTACACATCCTTTTATTCAGTAAAAATAATGTGTTTAAGGGATTGGTAAACAACTGATAAATAAAAATTCGCTTCATGCATAAAACTAATTCAAAAAGAGTTAACAAAGATATTCACTTGAAAAATCATTCCAGAGGTCTAGATGAACAAAATTTAATAAAGATTTGAATTTAAACAATACACCACAACCCTGTGCAGAACACAATCGTAACTATTTATAAGAAGCATTTCAAAATCTGTAAGAGTGTCTAAAGACATTTTTTACCAGACGCTTTGTTGAAACGACCTCTGTCAAACTTCATATAGGAAACACATAAACCTCGTTTTTGGAAAAGCGGAAAATTAGATATTTTTAACAGAAATTATTTATCTAATATACCAAAAATTATATGAATGATAAATTATCTGAATGTAAATAAAATCAACGTGCAGACATCTTAAAATATCAGGGTTGAATGAACTGCTCGAGTTTTGTTCCGAACAAACGGATTTTTCTACACGTCCTACGATAAAAGTGCAAGAAAATCAAAGTAATGTTAAAAAGAAAGTGGATATTTTGATTCAAATGCTACACTCAAAAACAGATGCATAAAAAAAAGAAGCCAAAAGATTAACGTCCCTGTACAAATTGCAGTAAGTAATTATTCATTGTGCATGTGGGAAGGGATATAGCTTATATACAATCTTTATTTTTATGTAGTGCAACATAACTGTTACAATGCACTATGTTTGCGAAATGAAAATTCAATACTTTCAGCAAATTGTCATTTATTTTTATTTTTCAACGGATTACAAAGCTAAGCATGATTGTTGTCGGCAAAAGATTCGCATGAATATTGCACGCTTACAATTTGTGTATTAATTGTACAAAAACTGGGACATTTTACTAACTTTGAAAACATGTTGTTGTGTTTATTATAACGTAATATTAATGAAGTCGTGAAATTCTATGAATATATATTTTACTTTTTGTATAATTTGAAACTTTCTACACATATACATTTGTTCAGTTCTCAGTTTTTTTTTATTGTATGCATGCAATTAAATGCATTCAAATGCAAAAGAGCGTATCTTTTCCCTTTCAGCAATAAATACGGTGTGGTTTCCAGCAAGGTATGACTGAAAGGGATTTCATATGGAAAACAAAGAACGAAGCTGGCAATATCCTTAAGTATGTTTATAATTAAATGATTTTAAAATTCCGTTGGAAATTAAAAAAAAACGCATGGTTTATCTACATGCAATTAATCAGTCATGTATGTGTCAACATTTATCAGTAAACAATTCGGTTTTCGGAAATGATTATGGTCAATTATCTGTGATTAACGACATTGAAACATTTTTTTTTTGAATAAAAAACTAGACCAAAACTTGATCATAAAGTTAATTACTTTCAATCTTTTATCATAACTCTAATTCGAGTATAAATCTGAACTTTTAAGTCATTCTAAACAGTCAGGGGCATTACTTAAACATGTAACTTTTTTGAGTTACTTATATAGGTAGTTTTTGATTTTAAAAAAATATAAAATTACTCAATAGAGTTATTTTTAAATTCAATAGAAGCAGGGACTAAATGTCGTTTTCATGATTTTTTTACATCTTTCATTTTATATCATAAATTTAAGAATTTGTAAGATTTGAGAGGAGAATAGACATTAAGGGTTACTTTAAAAATAATGACAAAAATGTTACTTGAATAAGTTATTTTGTACATCTTTGAAAGAATTAGTAATAACACTTATTTAAGGAACATATGTAATTGTTTTGGGTTACAAATTATATTACTTCAAGTCTTAATTAATTCATAAGTTTCTATCTATTTATATCTGTCTACTTTTAAGATTTTGAAGGAAAACGATATTTTAATAGTCACAAGAGACCAACCTTTGACCAAGAAGCGTCGATATCAAAGATAAGTGCGTCAGAAAAACAATTAGTGTTTCAGAAAGATTATATTTTATATTTCATGGGAAAAATAACCAGATGACTGTAAAAATTTGTTAAAACTAGTAAAATTTGTATAATTGGTCACCTATAAAAATAATATTTAGAAAAGTTACTTATATAAGTAATTTGTAAAATAGCCTCGTTTTCAACATTACTTATATAGGTAATTTAAAAAATTATTTGTTTAAGTAATGCCCCTGACTGTTAAATGAAAAGTTTGCAAGATATATTAATTTTATCTAATTATCATACTTCAATTCAGATTCAAACAACTTTTCAGCACACATTGATTATTTTACCGACATTTGTTACACGCTTGCTTAAGAAATGATCTCCTTTGTTCAGCTGTAATGTTCAGTAAGATTAATTTTCAAATGATTTTTTTTCAGATATAATTCTGCAGAGAATAAGGAGATGTCCGATTTCATCATTAAATTCGTAAAAGGTCAATATCCTGACGAAGTGGAGGGGGTTGTAAGAGGTTTGTAGTACAAAAAAATAAATAATTAAAATATTGGCGAAATTGCAGTTCTGCGGTACTGATAACTTTCAATAATATTTTGAAACGCTATATAGTTTCCATACCATAAATAAGTTTTAGTGTTATCGAATCACTTACAAGCAAATGCATAATATCATGTAACTTTAGTAGATTTATTTTCATTTCGATCATATCACATGAAAACAATCTACAATGGACTACAGTTTAGGCTCAATTCGAGAAAAGCAATCGTTTGTTTAATTATTATTTTGAATTGCATTAAGTAGATGTTTTGTTTTGTAGAAGGAATAAAGACAAATTTTGAATCGTTAAAAGCAAAGAAACGAAGAGAAGAGACTGGTAAACAAGAAGAACATAACCAGAAAATGGCTGTGTACAGCAGATTGAAAAGAGTAAGAACTGTTTTTTTTAATATGGTAAACAATTTGGAAAAAAACCCTGATTCTTGGATTACTTTAATCTGTATTAGTTCCAAAAAAAAAAGCAGTGGTTTATAGATTTCTGATACATCAATTTTAATTTTCAGCAAACTGCATATACAGTCTATTATAACAGTCAACGGATTTAGAGTGGAGCTTCATTTGTTATTATATACTTATATCACTCTAAATTAACAATGATTAGGGACCCCTTTTAACTTAATTCATTTTCTATTATAAGTCATATGGTTCGCTACTGATCCCCTACGGATCCATAGAGGGTTAGTAAAATACATAGGGGGTGAGGCCGTAACGCTACAATAAAATGTCGACTATTTCTTATGGCGTCAGATATAGGATCGTATACTAGAAGTTGCATCATTTTGCAGGTGCTTTTGGACAGATATATCATGTTATGGAGGGGTATTTGCAGAAAATACCAGTCAAGGGACTGTGAAATTTCCCGAGTCGCTAGGCGAAAAAAATCTGTCCCAAGACTGGTATTTTTCACAAATACCCCTTCATAACATGATATATCTGTTTAATTACACCGTATAGTTTGGAATGAAACTCTTTGATTTTTTTAAACTTGAAAGCTACAATTCATTAACATTTTTATGCACAATTTTGAGGCTAAGAGGAAATTATCATAAAACTGTGGTAATAATACATGTACTAATACGCGTTAGCTCGCTTTTTTATGTAACGTCATATCTAAGTTTTTTTTAGGGCGGATGCTCGAGAGGGTGAAAAAGGAATATCCAAAATGACAAATACCATGGTATTTCAGGCAAATTCACCGGCAGTGATGAAAAACAGGCAAATTCGTTTGAAATGAGGAAAAATTAGAATATGCGAAAAATAAACTGGCTACCAACCAATAAAAATCTGGCTTTCTTATATTAGGTGTTATTACATACAAAAAAAATAGATTGCTTTTTGCTGGACGTTATTGTTTATAGAAATAACGAAAATAATAATGTCTTTATTGAAGGAGAGTTATTGAGGCATATATAGAATCTATTCCAGTTGTATGTATTCAAAATGAAATTAAAGGAATTTTTATTAGAGCTTAATTCGTTTTTTAGAAATTAAACAACAGAAAAAAGGCATTAAAAGAAATATCCAGCATGCCAAAAGAACAAAAAGAAACAGTTATGCAAAGTATGGAGTTACAGTATATGTCTTCTGAACAAACCGATTCAGAACTGAGACGAAGGGTCGTTTATCGTCACACTTCTGCCTTGGAGGTCTGACGACTTTGACAAATTAGTCAAAAAACCTAGACCAGAAACACGAAAATAAACTGAGCAAGAGAAGCAGACGGCAGAATAATATTCGAAAGGTTGGGGCAGTTTCTTTAAGGAAAAAAACCAGAAGTCGTGCTAGGACATGAATGGGTGTTTAGATAGTAAAAATCATTGATTAAACTGTATATTGTTTAGGTATGCAGTAATTGCTACATGTAATTGTTATTAATTTTTACATAATTAAATGTCCAAAGCTACAAAAACAAAGAAAATCGCTGGTAATTTTCAATTATTATGTTAACATATTTCAGTCTTCACGAAATCAAATGGATGCGAACAATTATACAAAAAATACACCCTCATGTCAGCATACCGTCTTCAACAACAACAAGCGGGTCGTAGGAGGATGTTTTGATACAAATAGTTAATTAAAAGTGCTTCTTGAAACAACAATACTGTAGTAATAGGCAAAAGTATAAATAACATGTCATTGGCAAAACAAAATTATAACCTTTTTGATTTGAAACCTAACATCACGGAAAATATATGTAAACAATGATTATTTTATTGAATTTTCTCCGTTGTTTTTGTTCAATATATGATGTGCTCCTGCGTAAACAAGTAGTTTATTTTATTTGCACACACACAGTAGTAAATTGTTTAAGACAAAATGGAAATTCTTCGAAATAGTGAGAAACTTCGGATAAATTAAATTTCAATATGTTTTAATGTTTCTTTTGTGTGTGATTATACAATATATGAAATAGCCATGTAGTAGTAATAAAAGTGAATCTGCTATCCTGATGTAAGCAGTTATACAATGCATGTAGACAACAGCTGGTTTTACATTATAAATCCTTGTCTTTGTGAAACTCTTCATTGTGTATTTTGCTCATTGGTGTCCAAGCAAGCATAATCAAATATAATATTTTAAACACATACACACGTACGTAACTAGGGACTTATAATATTATGGGATTCGTTATACCAATTGAACAATGAAAGGGAAACAACTCTTGTTAGAATAAGAACAGATTTCGTATCTTTAAAAAAATGAAGATTTTTTAAAAATTTAATACGAAGGAAAATGAAGGTATGTTTAAAGTGCAGACATAGATAAACAGAATTTTGCTTTAATTGTAAACTTATGTAAACGTTACAAACTCATATTTAAACGAATGATTTACACTTATTAGTTTACATGTTATGTCAGTTGAAAAGTGATAAGATGGATATTTTGAATATATATATATGTAAAGATTAAGAGTGAAATAATTAGCAATTACAAAAAATCAAAATAAATCAAAAGAAGAGAATAAACAACATTCACTTTTGGATATCGGGTGTTGTAATGAAATTAAATGTAAAAACGGTACAGCAGCGGGATATTTAGAAAGTTTTGTTTTAACTTAAAGTTTTATAAATACGTTCATAATTATTAAGATTCTTATAAAAAAATTCAGTATGATAATTTTCGTATAAATATTATTTTTATAAGAACGGGGTAACCGGTTGCATATAATTGGGTGCTTTTTAAACCCTCCAAATTACGTTGATTTTCATTATTCAGCTCAAACTTTTGTATTCAAAGGGAACTAACTCTTTCTATTAAAACAATTGTTAGTTTAAAATTAGGATCAATTAGGTCATAAAATGGAATCCATCACAACAGGAAAATATATATGTTACATATACTGTTCCCAGACCACAACAATAGGATTCTTCAAATATCGTAATATTTATTATATTTAAAGGTTATGTTTTATGTATGTTTTATTGTTCCTTAAAATAGCTCAGTATAACGAAAAAAATCAAAAATGCTCAAAATTAGAGTTGTATAATTTAATATGTATGCAGCTATTGTTCTTGTTTTCAAATTATTATAGAAAGGAATGTTAGTTCTTTCATATGTCATGTATTTGTAAATTGAAAATAAAGAATAAAGTTAGTTAATACGTTATACAATTGTTTTTTTTATTCAGGTTTTCGCTTTAGTCAGGCAAATTCTCCATTACAGACAGCTTGTTTCTCTCATTGTAATTATCTCATATTTTGAGGCAGTCATGAGTCTTTGATTCGAATTATTGATTGAGGCAACTTAGGGTGCACAATTATGGCTTCATTTGTAATACTGGCGAATTTTTGCATAAACAAATATGTCATGCATTATGATAGAGTTTGTAAGAACTGTTATTGGTGATATATTGATGAAAACTGTTTTCTGTAGTGCATTTGCAGATCAATTGGCATATATTTAGTGCAACAAACACGAATAATACACATATTTGCTTATAGCATATGGAGTCAAAACGAGTTTTAATTTGAAGTAAATCTAGTTATATCACACATTAAATCTTTAAACTTGGAATTGAATCTGATTTCAATTTGCATTAAATGAAAGTTTATTGTCGTATTAAATTTACAACTCGATGTTTAATCAGAATTAAAACCACAGTAAACAGCTTTCTGTTTGGAATATCTTTGACTTTAATGTGTAGTAAATCATGTTATACAGGTATCCTCTACATTAAATTTGAAGTTGTATGTCTATTAAACTTCAATAAATTTGAAAAATACTGGACAGTAAATCAGGTGTCGATTCGAGAACTTACTGCATCCAGTAAACTATTTGTAAACTACTATTAAATATTGCGTTTACTTGACCAATAAACTACCAGGAAAATAATAAACTCGGAACTTACAACTAGTTTTCAAGTAGTTTAATGATTCCTTAAACTAATCATTTCATGCAGTGAAACTAAAATTAAAAATCATACCTGACTAACAAAGGCCAGGAGCTCCTGACTTAGGACAAGTGCAAAATTGCGGCGGAGTTAAGTCCGTATTTTAGATTATATCTTCACTTTGTATCTATTTGGTTTTTAATGACTAGCTTTCAAATTCATGTTCACCGATTTGATTCAAATTCTCATATTAGCTTTATAACAATATAAAACATTTATTCAAGTTATTAAACGTCAAAAATAAACAATTTACAGAGCATGGGCTCGATAATATGTAGCATCGTTTCGTTTGAGTATAGACGACATCGAATTAACTATTTAGATGACCCCGAAAAAAAACCCACACATAACACGATCTAAACATAAACATAAATATAAATAGATATTTTGATATCGTGTAAATTTTTCTTTATGTCTGTTTGATTTCAATTTGATGGATAAAACAAGTTAATTTCGATTTTACCGGTATAAGAATGAGTTTGTTTGGATCGGATCAGTCAATCAAATGATTTACCTTTGTTTCACTTTCATTGTTGACATTTTTTTCTTTTAATAGCCTTACACATATCAATGATGCATAATCCATCTCTACCTACGGGGTTAAATTGAAGTTCACATGGATACGGATTCAATGTGGTCTCTTTGACACATTCCCAATTTCCATTCTGAAATTAAATTTTTCGCTTGTAAGAGAAGAATTCATCATCGTTATTTTTGGCTACTTTTTACAAAATTGACCTGAACTGGCTCCTAAATGCTAGTTATCATATTATTAGTTCACTTTCATCAATGATTGAACAAAAAAGGTCAAAGTTTAAATGATTTATGTATCTTGTAGGTAGTACCCCTTCAACATTATTTTGATGAATAGTTTTTAATTTTCATATAATGAGGGTTTTTTTACGGTGTCTGTATGGCTTCTATTGAAACATTGACACATCGGTTTTTTTTTAATTAATTTTTTTTTATAATATATATGTACTTGTATCATTGTGTTTATGCATTGTAAAGCGCGTATATTAAATGTTTATTTAGATAAGCGCTAAATGAGCACTGAAAATGATGATAATAATAACATGTTTAACAAAAAGCTGCTTTAAATGTAACAAAATTTTTTTTTTTTATTATTTAATTTATATTTTTTTAAACAAACGTAATGCTTTTGCTTACGTTATCATTTTTTTTCTAAAAGAAATTAATGAATCAGCAATTTCGACATCATGAATTTTTCATAATATATACTGAAACTGATTCTCAAATATATATCATTGTGTTTATGCATTGTAAAGCGCGTATATTAAATGTTTATTTAGATAAGCGCTAAATAAGCACTGAAAATGATGATAATAATAACATGTTTAACAAAAAGCTGCTTTAAATGTAACAAGATTTGTTTTTTTTTATTTAATTTATATTTTTTTAAACAAACGTAATGCTTTTGCTTACGTTATCATTTTTTTTCTAAAAGAAATTAATGAATCAGCAATTTCGACATCATAAATTGTTCATAATATATACTGAAACTGATTCTCAAATATATATCATTGTGTTTATGCATTGTAAAGCGCGTATATTAAATGTTTATTTAGATAAGCGCTAAATAAGCACTGAAAATGATGATAATAATAACATGTTTAACAAAAAGCTGCTTTAAATGTAACAAGATTTGTTTTTTTTAATTTTATTTATATTTTTTTAAACAAACGTAATGCTTTTGCTTACGTTATCATTTTTTTTCTAAAAGAAATTAATGAATCAGCAATTTCGACATCATAAATTGTTCATAATATATACTGAAATTGATTCTCAAATATAAGGGATAAATATGAAGTTATTGTCTCAAGTGAGGGTACTTAATTGAAAAACTATCATTGTTTGTCCGATAGTTAGTGGTAGAAATAAATCGAAATTCTGTCTTAAATTCTGGTACTATGTATCTGTGATGAGTATGTTTCTAATACGGCTATATATATAACGGGGTTTTAGTAATGATAATGTTTAATCTTAACATCCAGTTTCAACTGGCTCAAATTTCTGCTTTTATGTGAAAAACTGATTGTTCCAAGATCATTATTTAACAGCTAGTAAACAAATGTTCCAATTATATTCAAATATTAATGCATCAGAGCTCTTATATGATAGGACCGTTTTCCCAATCTACCATTACATTATTTAAACGAGAAACCTAAATTTATAAAAAAAAAATATAACTTTAATTTAGCAAATTGTCCCCCCTTGTAAGTAGGATCAACCATTTATCACATTAATTCCTTAGAAACAGTTGTCAAGATTGTTTTATAGGTTTTAAACAAGAAAGACAATAAGTTCTACAGGGAATAATATTTGTCAGATCGTTTGTACTATGCTGTGATATTTATTACTTTTATAGTATAAAAGATTATAAGTATTTTCAAAGGATTGGCATATAAAAATTTAATGGCATTGGAAATTCTTGATATAAACAAATAAACTGTCAATATATTATGCAACCTAGAGAGGCAAAAGACACAAATGATTATTTATAAAACCGTGAGATCCACACGAACTGGCAATTACATGCAATCAAGGAGAGGATCATTATTTTAGTTTCTAAAGCAATATAAATCATAAAATGTTCAAGTTAACTTTGTTTGCTTTAAAACAAGGATTTGATTCTTTTAAATAATTTATATCATTCTATTTTGTATTACTTTATTTAATTTAGTCACAACGGCATCACTTTTAAACATGCGTTATTTTAAAGAGAAAATTAGATACATTTTTGAATCTGTACAAGTTAGATTCACATTAATATTGCACTCCTCGAAAGTTACAAAAATACATGGCGCCAATGATAAACCAGGATTACATTTGTATACGCTATACGCTTGTTTTGTCTACAAAAGACTCACAAGTGACGCTCTAAACAATTGTTTATACGGCTAAATAAAATACGCAGTGGAGCATTTCAGATGCTACCCTATTAACCATTAGAGATAACACAACATTAAACATACGAGGAATTATTTCTTTGCGTTCATGCGCATGCTGGATCTAAAATAGCATTAATATTTTCTTTGAATATCCTTGTTCTTAAAGTACATTCTATGGTTATGATTTTACCATGCAGTCGACTAAGCCAGGTCTGCGTTATTGTTGTGCTAAAAAATTGCTGCTTATTTTTGTATTAGTTTTTGACTTGGTTAATTTGTAGAAGGTGATAGATAGATGTCGCAAACCGTTCAACAGATTCCATTACAGGCTTTGTAATTATAATCCTGGTACCTTTGATAACTATTTGTAGTGGGTGTTTATGCAGCTAACTTACAGTATTTTTAGGATATGCAGCATACATTATTATGCCCTATTTCTTTCCCGACAATATTTATATCTACATGTCTATCCAAGGGTATGTTCCACTGATGGTTCAGCCTTTACAATTGTGAATGTCAAGGGTTGTATGAAGTTAGAATCACATATGTTTCAGGAGGTTTATCTTTGGAAAATTAAATGTATCCAAAGATTATCATCAGCAATATTTGGGACCAGTTTGAAAATGTTAAAAATCAGCGCAAATGAGATTTTGTTTTAGTTATGCCGCTAGAAATGTTAATTGGATTGAAAAAAATTTACAGTAAAAGGGCTCTTGCGCCTTTATTCAAATGAATGTGAAAGGTTAATACTAACTTTTCATCTGACATTATTTATATATGTCAAAGACTTGTATATCATAATCTTGAAAAGTCAGCGCAAATCAATTACTTTAAAGATCATTCATTTATCTTAATACTTAGCCGTCGGGAAAAACAATCAATTTTCATGTAAATTTTTCTTCTTCTTGTTAATAATTGTTAAAGGAAAGAAATAGAATTAACTGAATGTCTGTGTTTTGCAAAAGCTAGTCGCAGGTTCGGAAAACAGAACCAGTCGTGTTCAAGATATTTACAGTTAAAACAACACTAGTATATATTTCGAACCACTATTAAATGGTCTTGCCTGAGGGTATCACCAAGACAGTAGTCAGCACTTCTGTGTTGATATGAGTTATCATTGATATGTTTATAATTATAAATTTAAATTAACTGTAAACTTAGATTTTTTTTAAATTCTAAGGATTTTTTACCTCAGAAATAGATTACCTTAGCTGATTGTGGTTCTCAATGCTCTTCAACTCCGTACTTTATTTAGCCTTTTTAACATTGCTTGATTCAAGCGTCACTGATGAGGTTTTTATTGTAGACGAAACGCGGAAAGATAAAATTTCAATCCTGGTATCTATGATGAGTTTATTTAGAATATGTGGTATGAAGGGCAATGAGACCAACTATCCACAAGCGATCATACCGTACTGTTTTTCTTATACAATGAGCAAAACCCGTACTGCATAGTCAGCTATGAATGGTATAGAACGACACATATTAAACACTTTAAACAAGAAAACTAACAACATGATATTATGTACCAAAAAAAATATACAAAAAAACACTTTTCAACAACAAACGACAATCACTGAATTCTGACTATCACAACTGCCTTGAAAACAATAACAATCAAAGCCAAGGAGTAAACAAAGACTCATAAAATCAAAAGTCATTTACATCAACAGTTACAAATAATTAAATAAGAATCAAACTCCATGAAAAGCCGGGAGTGATATAGACTAAAGTCCTGTAGATGTATAATGATATTGCAGATCATAGCATATTACTACGATGTTTTTGGAAATATAAGCAAAAAAAAATCAAATTAGAATAAAAAAACTATTTGCTATGACTGAATAATTCGTTTCTATTCAACATTAATTCTAAAGACATTTTTTTCGATAAATGGAACATGACGTGTGATTTTTATTTAAATTAGCTGATTAATACATAGTAAATCAAACTTAAGGCTGGCCATCTTTGTATCATATTAATACAGTATAAATTTCCTATAACATTTAGTACTAACAAACAAAGATAAGTACCAAAAAATAATTGAAGATGAAAAAAACTGCAGATAACTCATCATAGACACCAGGATAGTATTACTCTATGCTTGCCCCTTCTGTTTAGTATGCTAATTCTATTCATTACATTGTCAAACCGTTGACTTTTATTTCCAATAAAAACCGGCATTGTTTATTGTCTTTTCCTATGGTGAGGTCGTGTTGGTACATCGATTCGTCTGTGTTTACAGGGACTTTTCATAAGTCACGAGAGTTAATTTCATACAATTGTATTACGGATTAAATTAATAATTCAAACCCTGTAATTAACATTTCTCACACATTGTGAGATTTATTTTAGAAGAATGATTAAGTTATAGAAAGTGCATATTGAAAGGTTTTTCTTGCAGTAGAACACACTGACAGGTTTCAAGATTGATCTAAAGAAAAATCGGACATTAAAATTCATCTCAAATATATGAATGTGTCCATTTATTGTAGCGATCGATTAACAAAACTTCAGATCTTTTTTTTTTAAAGTTAAAATGCGCGTGAATGACGATTTTTTATTAAATCTATTAAAGATGGCAATTAATTATCAAATGAATGAAATGTTGAAGTAAATTATTATAGTTTGCATTTTGAACAAGGAAAATAATTACCTCACACAAGTTATTATGTTATGCCTTGAAGCATGTTTCATTGAAACATGGTATCATCCGGGCAGATTCTTCAAAAGAAGACCGACCGTTCTGAAAGACAATAACTCCGCATTCATGAAGGTATATAATTTTAACGAATAAACTTTGGTACATTTATAAGTTTCAGAGTTTAGTGTGACGTCCATTTTCGCTAAACTAGAACACATTTTTGTTAAGGGACCAGCTGCAGCCCGCCTCCGGGTGCGGGATTATCTTGATGTGTTGGTTGATTGAATTCGGATGCTTAACGTCAAGTGGTTCGCTCTGTTGAAGACCCATTAGTGGCATTGGGCTGTTTTCTGCCCTTTTGTCTCTTTGGCACATTCATTTTTTGAATGTCCCTTTGGTATTTTCCGCCTTCATTATAAATATTTTGATACATCTTTCTTAGACTATATAGGAATTATATCGCTCTTTCATTGTTAGAAACAAGATTACAATGTGTCTTCGATTTATTTTATAATGAAATACTGAAATCATGAACACATTTAACTTTATCACTGCTCCAGATCTTCATTTCCTTGAAAAGCATTAATATATTGCTGTATGCAACATGTCTCCAAGTACAGCCGTCTATCTAAGTATCAGATGTCATGATGTTAATGTTAGAACTCATTCCGAACTCAACCAACAATCAATCAACCAACAATCAATCAATCATTCCGAACTCATTTGCTTCTGTATTCTTTTGTCAATGACATTGACTTAATGCAACATTAGTTTATCGATGTTCAAGTTTCAACCGTCAAGTGAAAAGTAAACATATAAAAAGATGAGGGAAATAGCTTGAACTCAAAAGAATATTTTAGAGTTTGTCATTTTTTCGGGAATATTTGTTATGAAAATTTTCTGTTTACATCATAAGAAAAGAACAAAAATGCTGGAAATTAGTTGATTGCTAAAATACAGGTTAAATATGTTCATTTCACTGTCTTTGAAGCCGAACAAAGGAATCTCCTTCCTAAAAAATGTTTATCCGTGCTAACTTATGAATTGCGTTTAATCTTAAGATGAATAAAATGACAGGATGAAAATACTTCAATGGGACAACCATCAAACATCAGCAGACAATAAAAAGATCTAAAGTGCCCAACAGATACATATATTTTTCAACAATAGACAAGCGTCGATTAAATTTGTCAAGCTCTGAATTGCTATCATTCTATAGAATATCTGAGTAAATTAAACAGCGACTACAGAAACATATGTCATGAACACAATATTCTCTAGAGGACAGATAATAAAAGTATAGCCGTGAACAGCATCTTATTATTCGGAACATGAAAAGCAAAAGATAAAAACATACATGTAATCAGTGAAACAGTTTTTTTTATATAACTAAGCGTTTGATTGTATCAATTCCTTTTCTATTAGAAACAAAGAAAATCAACTGAAATCAATGAAAACAATCTTAATTCTGAAATGTTATATAACTAAAACAATTTTCATGTAAAATATATGTTGCGTTAAGTTCTTTCTTCCCATGCCACCAATTGTCGTGTCAAGTAACATAACATTACTCTTTATTTATTTATGATGGTAGCAGTATGTCTTTAACAACTCCCCAACTGATGCTTATTTTTCTTGAACAGCTGTATTGGTTGTGACAAACGAATATTTTGTACAAAAAAATGAAATTTTCTTACGACGTGCAATAGGCATGGAATGGTCAAAGCATGACCTGAGTTGAATTTCTAATCAGACCAGATATGACTATACGGAATACATCGAGCAGATGAACGACCTATAGTAAGGATATAACCCCTGGACGAACGAACAGCAAGGACATTAATCCCGGACAAAACTAATTATGTTATATTTAATTTGATATTCCTACTACTCAAATGAAGATATGATTTTTTTACAAGAATATAATTGAAAACAAGTATAAATTGTTTTTAAAGCTTATGTCTAGAGAATATGTGATCTCTGGAGAATGTTACACGAGACATCATACGACCTTGATTAAACAGAAAATTTTACTTTGATCTATTGGATGAATTATAACTTCCCTAGACAAAGAATCTTGTCAGATCTACTAATAATAAACAATATATAATTGTTGAAAGAAAACGTCTAATTCTGTATTCCGTAGCATTTCCCTTTTATGGTATATTCATAAGTACGGCCTTAATCTCGTTTATATTTATGATACACTGAACTCGTTAGGGTTATGACAAATGTAATGCATTAGAAAAGTTACATACCGTTGTAAACTCTTGCTAAGTTTGAATTATAGCTCTTCACCTTTTATATAACCTTTGGATTTCAAATATTTTGGCCACGAGGATCACTGAAGAGACATGTTTTGTCGAAATGCGCATCTGGTGCAAGAAAATTGGTACCGTTAATTTTATTGCTAAGACATTGTGTGATTTTTCAGTTTTTCAAAGATCAAATATAAGTAAACTACTTCCAACATTATATTATACAAAAGTTTTTAAAATTCTGTAATTATGGCAACATTATGTTTAACATATGAATATAATTATTTGTAGTAATGTAAATGATGACCATCAAGATATTGACTGAACGTAGAACCTAAAATGGATATCTAAAAAATAGAAACAAAGAGGTAGGGCCAATATGCCGAGGATTTTTTTCACAGAAGGGCCAATTTCAAAAAGTGCCAACAGAGTAAAATTTCCTATAAAAACCAAAAATAAAAATGCTTTTTGATCAATATCTCGATTTTCATATAGTATGATATGTGTGATCAATAGTTAATTTAACCCTAAAAAAGGATGAAAGTCCAATATCCGGATTTTCGGTTGTTTTTATGTGGAAAAAACATGGAATCCCCCAAGAAGGACATTTCAAACCAAAGAAAAGTTATGCTTTTTATGACTGTTGTTATTCATACTACTTTTGACTTCAAAAATGAAATTGGTTTAGTGTGTCCTTATTACATAAAAAACAACTTTTTAAAGAAAAAATTGTAACATCGATAAATTGTACCAATATAGCTTCTAAATAAGAGTCATAATGTTAAGAATCGCCGTAGCTCCACCAGTAGAGCGCAGAACTACTAATAAATGACGGTTTTGAAGAAAGATTTCGAACCTCGTTCAGAACTTTTGCATTTTTTTGTGTTGTTATATTAAGTATTAAGTTTCTATCATATTTTTTCGGTTGTTTGCTTGATTCATAGAGTCATTTTGGTTCATTTTGACTATTCAGTTAGTGTACTAGTAAATAATTTTACGTGTATCAAAGAAAAAACAATGTATCGCTTATTTTGTGCAATCCTATGACTGTCCATACTCTTGAAATACTTTCTATTCATGTGTTTACGTTATTACATATATCCAACGGACAACTGCCGTCAAACTGATGTAGGTGCCTGTACATAACCAATAACACGAGAATTAATTCTATAGAAATTAAGCCTACATGTTGCGGGTGTAATATACACATTACTTAAAATAAGGCCATTGTATACAATTTTCATAACAACAAAACACATTTCGTCGAAACCTTTTTTGAACATGGTATTACATGTAACAAATGCAGTCAACAACAATTTTGTCGCCAAATCACAAACTGTAAAGATACTAGTACTGAAATGTTTACCACCGTCTATACACGGGTACATAACTCATCAGAAAAATAAAATAACATAACAGAACAAATCAATTACACTACAAATCGTGATTGTAGGTAAAACATCAAGAAGCTGTTGCATCTGTATCACAACGAAGGGCCGATTTGTTAAAATTACAGAAAAGGCAATACAACATGAAGTAGTAACACAGGGTGATCTATGACCAACTGATGTAAGATGTTCTCCGGTTAAAATATATACATTTACATGTATTTTCTTGTCTAATCTTATAGACGATAAAACATTAAAAGACCAGGACAAATACTGTGTAACAGATATACATATTCAGAATGAGAAAATCACGATTTGAATTAGTTCGATATTATTTGGCTCCTTGAGAAGTTACATGGTATGGCACCTTGCATAAAGGATGTTAATAATAAAATAAAATCAATATAAAAAATCAATAGTCATGGCCTTGTTTTTGTAGGAATGCCTGTTCAAGGTATGAAAATAAATGATGTGACGTTTTTTATATACTATAAATAGCATCTATCGGGCTATTTAAAACATGATTTACCTATCTTATCGAATGAAACAAATTGGCGACAAATTGTCCCTACCTCTTTGATAAGGTCAACAATACCCACGCTACAATCGTTGTTTAAGGTTCATGTGGACCCTATGACTAAAATGGCCGTATTTTCGCCTCAAAATTTTCTCTGAGTCCAGGCAAACCTGTGCACCTGGGAAAGTTTTAAGGCATAGCATGCCCTAGATAAATAGAATTCAAATGCATTGTATGATTTAGAAAATTCATAACTTAACTGGATTTTGCCGTACACTTTTTTTCGTCTCTACAGAAGATGATAAAATTAACAAACAGTTGGATTTACCTTGATATGGTCCACTCAGGTACACAGTTTAAATATCCAATTATTGTCCAGTATCTATTGTTCATCTAATGTCCATGTCAATTAAAAATATTCACTTTAATTTTTACCTGTGGGGAAGTTCTCAAACCTGTTTCCCAACTTAGTTTATTTTGGCACCTTCTGGAGGAATGAAAAAAAGTGCACGGCAAAATCCTGGTAAGTTTTTATTTTTTTAAAACATAAAACGTACTTAAAATTCATTTATCTAGGGCATGCTATGCCTGAATTTTTTTACAGATGCGAAGGTTTGTCTGTACTCAGAGTAAATTTTGAGGTGAAAATACGGCCATTTTAGCCATAGGGTCCACATGAACCTTAAGACATTTTTCTTTCAAAATACATTTTAAGTAAAGTATGGCTTATATCTTGTGGTCAGTGACATAGTCTCAACGTTAGGCTATTTTGACAGTTTTGTCGGTTAGCATTAAACGTAAGAAGATTTGAACCATTTAAAACAATTATATATGTTATGGGTTTTTTTAAAGGCTAAACACACATGAAAACCAAACAAGAGTCTAAGTTATCTCCTTTAGTTCTTTGTCAATGTTTGATTTGTTTTTCAATTTCCTTATTTTTTCGATTTGATGGGTATACTTGAGAATGGACTGGGTAGAAACTTATTTTTTGTATAAAAGCTAAATAGACAAGAAAAGAATGGCTAAACATTAAAAGTATAGGGATATTTTATGAGTTAGTCACCTCATATTTCTATTAGAAAAGACGGAAAAATCAATGCCAAAGCAATTGTTATTGTGCAGCTGAACAATCTCCTGAGAGCTAAAGCTAGACATATGATCGTATAATGGAAGCTGACCCAAGTTGATTTTACTATGTTAAAGTAATCTGCAAGATTGTATTTCCCTATTACTATATTGTTGCGACATCAGGAAGATGTACAGTTCTTTATGATTGCTAGCAAACAATACGATTAGTTCAAGGTTTTGTATTGACGCGAACTATCTTTACACTACAATACCCTGATTTAAAGATTATTGGTCCTTAACTGATTACAAAGAAGGAATAGTACATGAAATGCAGAGGTTGAATTGATCAACTCAATAGCTGGGAACTGTGCTATATATTCCACACAGGTATAATTTGTCATGGATTGTATTTATAAATTGTAGATGGTAATCCAAACTTAAAGCACACCTTAGAGATTTGCCATGCACTACATTTATACATTGAAGATGACAATCTTAGTTTTAGTCACACCTCTATTTGTCAAGCCTTGTATTTATACATTGCAATGCCAAACCAAATTGTACTCCGAATTTTTCTAGCAATAAAAAATGGCAGCTTTTACAACACCAAGTGTGATTAAAGTAGCGATAAACAACAAAAATTGGTCCCGTTTGATTTTTTGGAAAAATTAGGAATCGTGGTCCTAAATGCTCTTCAACTTCGTACTTTATTGTGCCTTTTTAACTTTTTTTTTCAGCGTCACTGATGAGTCTTTTGTAGACGAAACACGTATATTGTGCAGATACAAAATTTTATAATCTGGTATCTATGATGAATTTATTAGAATATCTGTTTTGTGTTAGTCTTTTGCTGTATACAATATCTAAGCAGCTAATTGTTAAATTGTCACTTTTTTGTAACATCGCCATTTTATTAAATTTTCTGTCTTTTCGTGTTGGTATTAGCAATAAAAATACATAAAATTGTTCCCTTGGTTTTGATATCAATCGGTATATTAAATAAACTCATCATAGATACCTTGTAACCAGGATTGAATCTAAAAATCTAAAAAAGGACAAAAAAGCACGAAGTTGTAGAGCATTGAGGACAAAAAATTCATAAAAGTGTTGCCAAATACAGCTAAAGTAATCAATCCCTGAGGAATATAGTAAATAAACTATCAACTCTTGCAAAACATATGTGTTATACCTATGGTGATTTATGATATAGTAGTTTTTATATGATTCGATGGCACTTCGTATCCTTTTTTCTATTTTGACACATTTTGTTCATATTATTGTTTGCTGTTGGTGCAAGAGTTAACGTTCATTTTGTGGTTAAACAGGTTAAGTTAAAATATCAGTTAATGTAACATAAATATGCAATCAACGAAGAAACTCATCAAAGAAATTTACGTTATATTATTATAAAGCATTTTCGATTTATAAATGTAACCAATTGTTCTAATGTGCATGACATTAAATACGTATCTTGCTTCTTTCAGTCCGGAAATTCGTTTCGAATATTTTTTTCTTTTATATCAAATTTCGATCGCGATTGCGATACTGGCTTATTAAACATTATTTTGATAGGTTCTTACTGGGCAACATGCATTGACCAGTTTACCTTTTAGAAACAATCAGGTTCCGAATTCGAAAACAATGTTTGCTCAAATATACACATACATCGGATAAGAACCACCGTTCAAAATCAGATTTGATAAGAATAAACCATTTAAAATCAGCAGATTTTATTTTGAGCTTATAAGTTCTTAGCACAATATGAATATAAATACTTTGTCATGTATGACACAAAGATGAAAATTTAAAAAAAAATGGTATAAGCCATAATGCAACGAACAATCTTTGAATCAGCATGACAAAGTTAGAACTTACCTTATTTAGTGTGTATCGTTAATTGGAAAATCGTGTCGTATTGCCCGAGCTTCTCTTCAGTCTCAATCATGGTAATGCGATGACATTCGTAATTACATCTGTTTTTGACAGTTCTGTGTGACACAGACTTGTTCTAATGGTATATTGAAATATTAACAGAACCTTTATACACTCAGCCATTATATTTTAGTGCCAGAGCCATATATGGCATTTTTCTCTAATGATTGAATCAATATTTGCTTGTAATGTAGCACAATTGTGAAAACATATATGCAATGATCGGAAGATAAATATTCAACCAATTTGCAATCAAAGTTTTAATGTAATTAATTTACATTATACATATTGATCAACCTAGTTTTTTAAGTGCTTTGACAGTAATATAATTAGTAGAGAGATAAGCTGTGAAAGATAAACTTGATGTAGAATTAAATAGACTGTTGGTATCCTTTCGTCGCCTATTTTCTGCACTGAATTTGTCGTTCTCTGTTCGAATTGTAAGTATGTATTCCCTCTTTGCCTTTTTTGTTTAAACCAAGCACAATACTTTGTAAAAAGTTTAAATGACTAACAAAAACGCAACCAGAGGCTATTGTTAGCCTGTCTCGCTTACCGGGTTCTTTACACATTTGTCTTATTTTTGATGGTCATTACAATTGTACAATTTGAAACTATAATGTCTTTGACGGCTATTTTTTAGTAATAAGATCCATTGTCAGAAACCTTCATTACATCATTGCAGCAAGAACCATATGCCAACTTATCAACATTAATCGCGGATTAAAAATGTGTGTCTGGAACCTATGTACTATCATAACCGCCATCTTAAACAAACGCATAAGAATATCGGTACTAGAATAGAGGAGGATGATAACAAAGTAACATTCAAACTCATATATCGACAATAAGTTGACAATGTCAAGGCAAACAAAATGACTATAAGACAAACTACAGTATACAAAAAACAACAGAGAAACAAGGTGCTCTAGAAGAATAAGAAGTTTCTGTTACACATGTGCTATCCGTCGTGTTGCTCGTGTTAGTGATAATTCTGTTATAAGTTAATTCGATAAAACATATTCCATGTAAAAATGGTGGGGCTGTGTAACAACAATTGGAATATATCTTTCGTCATCTATAGCAGATATTTCGTTACGAAAAACCAACTCTTGGTGCCTTCCGTAAAATTACTGAAGGAAATTGTAAAATAATAATAAATAATCCCTTTTGCATTAAGGATTCTTTTTTAACAAAGGGCTAAAATTATTATGTCACATATACAACTTATAGGTATAATCATATTTTTTAAGACAATAATTATGCCTTATATCATTTCAATATCACTTCATCTTTTTCATTTTTAACCATGCCATTGTCAGTTTATTTTAGTTTTATGAGTTTGACTGTCCCTTTGGTATCTTTCGTCCCTCTTTTTCAACATTTATGTTGTACTAGTTCCCAAATCCGAGTAAATGCGCCTTATTCATTGCATCCTAAAAGTGAAACATTTAGAACTGCTGATTTTATGTTATAATGATCCCATGTGTTATCAAGACCAATATATAATACTTAATGAGTTTTAAATCAACAATTTTGTTTTTTCTTAATAATGAAACAATAGAATAAAATTGTAAACTAAATTCTTTACAAATTCGTTATAATTAAATGTGCTCTCTTCAGTGCAACTCATTGCAGTGATATTTAATATAACACTGTGTTCTTGGCGAATAATGATGATCTGGCATGAGTGAAAAAAAATCTGAATTGTTGAAAGTAATGATAATGGATACATCTTTTCTGACCATGCATTTGTATAAAAATTCAGTATGAGACTTTGTCTTACAAAATAATATACAAAACAATGAAACATCACATGAAAGTCAACAATATCTAAACATTTAACCACTATCTATCTTCCAGTGAACATGTTTTATCTTTCACCATTGCACCCTGCATCTAAATTAAGTAATACAATTGAGAATTAAGTACACTACCTTAAAAAGGTGTCAATAGTTTAGAATAGGTTTCTACATACAACACCCAGACAAGATGAGCTAATGCTACTTTTCTATTTATTAATATTGGTATCAAAACCATTACAGATTTTGGACTTGATATGATTCATTATACTTAACTGTGTCTAAACCACACCGGCAAAATTTGCTCGGACTCGATGGTATCTATCATCCGGCACAATGACGGGACACCAATAGACAAAAGAAAGGTAGGTTTCTCCTTATTTTTTCATTTTTTTTATGATATCGAAGAAAGTAAAATTGAGAATGGAAATGGGGAATGTGTCAAAGAGACAACAACTCGACCAAATAAAAAAACAACAGCAGAAGGTCATCAACAGGTCTTCAATGTAGCGAGAAATTCTCGCACACGGAGGCGTCTTTCAGCTGGCTCCTAAACAAATATATACTAGTTCAGTGATAATGAACGCCATACTAATTTCCAAATTGTACACAAGAAAATAAAATTAAAATAATACAAGACTAACAAAGGCCAGAGGCTCCTAACTTGTGACAGGCGCAAAAATGCGGCGGGGTTAAACATGTTTGTGAGATCTCAACCCTCCCCCTATACATCTAACCAATGTAGAAAAGTAAACGCATAACAATACGCACATTAAAATTCAGTTCAAGAGAAGTCCAAGTCTGATGTCAGAAGATGTAACCAAAGAAAATAAACAAAATGACAATGATACATAAATAACAACAGACTACTTGCAGTTAACTGACATGCCAGCTCCAGACTTCAATTAAACTGACTGAAAGATTATGATTTCATCATATGAACATCAGGCACAATCCTTCCCGTTAGGGGTTTAGTATCATTACATCATAACATATATGAGAAGAACATAACCCGTGTCATGCCAACAACTGTTTTTAGAATAAATGTGTTTAGTTCCGACGCAAAGACCTTATCAGTGACTCAATATTAACACCAAAATATGCAATCTTTAATGACTTGACAACAGTATCGTAATTATATACATATACAACTATTTTCTATTGTGAGATGCAATATTTTCTACAACCGTTCTCTATTAACGGAGAAATAAGTCAAAATGCATGTCAAAATGACGAATTGAGTGAACCTTGCCTCGAAATTGTTTAATTTCTCGTTAAATTGTTCACATTGTACGGAAAGAAAGGTACGGGAAGACAGATATTGACACGGAGATTGCAAATTTAGTTATTATGAGCATCTCAATAATTGTAACTATGTGTATGGAACGAAAGAAATGGGCCATGTCAAAATAGAACTGGCCGGTTTCGTCAATGTATACAACCCGGTTTCGTCATAGATTTCAAAATGCATAACCCGGTTTGGTCAAATAAAAAAATCATAATGGCATTACATTATAATTGATTATTTAACTTCAGCGTTCAAAAGGAGTTGTGTGGGTCGTTCGAAAACAAGTTCGTCCACCGGACAGCGGCTTAATTATTTATATGATTCTCAGATTAAAATAAATAATAAGCAAATTCCTACTCTTATAGAACACAAATATATTTTAATTTTACTTTGCCTTCCGAAATTTTTTAACAGCATATTGAGATTAAAGCTCTCTAAATATGCGTTTCCTATATGAGTTATGGGAAAATATGTTGAACATGTTTAAACTTGAAATCAAAGTTTACGGTCTTAAAAATCGAAACACACAATTGATATGTGATTTTCTCGCACAAAAGAATGGATACCTTTATAAGTAATCTAAGCATTCCATGTGTGTAATCTTTTCTACCATCGTTAAAAATAAATCTTCTTAAAGATAAACGTTGATAATAAGACAAATGTATATGCATGCATAATCGACATAGAAAATAAATGTAGAATTACAACTACCATGCATTAAAATAAAATTTATTTATCACTAATTGTAACTATAATGCTATCTACAAATTAGTATAATAGTCTCAGGTCATCGATAAAATTCAATAATAATTGTTTTGTTAACATTATTAAAAAAAAAACGAGTCTGTATTGTCGCCATTGTGTTATGATGATCGCAGACTGACGTTGGTCAATATATTTTGACAATATATACGGACAGACGGATTCAGTTTATTTCAAAGTGGGCGTATTTCGAACAACTTTTACATACCGCCGAGCGTAGCGAGTCGAACAATATTTTAATTATTTTTTGCTTTACAAAATAGTTAAATACAGGAATCAATATAGGTTTGGCAACCAAAGGTGGGGTCGGGGCGTGCAACCTATACGTCATCTAGATTTATCTTATAAAGTGTATACCGAATTAAAATATTGTAAGAAATGTAAAAAAAAACAATTGTAGAAAAAAAAAATGTTTTGCGTAGTAACATATGTAGAAAAAACATTTGTAGAAATAATAAAGTACATGGTTAAAAGTATAAGGGAGCTACCATTTGATTTTAGGGGGTACAATTTGCTTAAAAGGCAAGCCAAAAGTTTAGATTGAAAATGGCAGGATAACAAGTTATGTAAAAAGGGAATAAGCTACTACTTAAAAAAGGACCGAATAAAGTGAAAACATAAAAAAACCAGGACAGAGATTAAAACTGAAAATAAATGCAGGACAATTTTTTTCCCCTATCCCCCTTTTTCATTCTTAAAATAAATTAGTAGCTTCCTTAAGAGTTATCTATAAATATAACTGAGCCATAAAAAATTACATTAACAGATCGTTCATCCTCAATGATGTTTTTTTCTAGTATGGTTAGACCTGCTAGATCTGTATCGAAAGCCTTTGTTGCATACTTGGCAATGATATTGGGCTACACCTTTCTTGTGCTTTCCTGTCACATGGTCAGTTAGTAGATATTTCCTGTCAAATCTCTTAGGGCACATTGAACACTGGAAACGTTTAGCATTAAGAGTGTTACACACTTTCAAGTGCCTCTTGTATGAACCTTGGTATGTATACTGTTTATTATATTTTTCCCACTTGAAAGGTTTATGTCCAATATGCGTGTTCATGTGGCCAAGATAGTGGGCGTTGTCTGCAAACGTTTTGTGACAGATCTTGACTTCATGTCTCCTTTTCTCAGTGTCAGAGTGACTTATTTAATGACGTCTGTGGCCACTTTTTGTTTTAATTTTTTCCCACAAAAACAGCAAACAAACACATTTGATCATCGGTCTTGTTGACTGCAGTTGAAACAGCTGATGAGTTTTTCATTCAAAAGTTTATAAAATGACTCATCTATAATGCCTCAATTGTAACGTTTTCTGTCATCTGAAATAATAAAAAAAAGCAACAGATTATTTAAAATGTCTATCAACATGAAAAGTTCATACAAATTCCAAGCGACAACAACCCGACATAGAGCAGAAAACAGCCGAAGGCCACAATGGGTCTTCAATGAAGCGAGATACAAGTTTTGGCACAACTCGCGAATTTACTATACAGGCGCTGTCATAGGACGAGTTAAGGTTTATTCATCATTTTTTTTATTATTTGTACTTTTGTTGTACTGTTTGTGTCAGCAACAACATTTTGACTCAGTCCATTCCCGAGTCACACGCTTGTAATTCCATGGTTGTCTTCGGTTGCTTTATACCATATGCGTTTTGAACATAAAATAGGCAGGTAGTTTTCTTAGATATAGGAAGATGTGGTGTGAGTGCCAATGAGACAACTCTCCATCCAAATAACAATTTAAAAATTAAACCATTATAGGTTAAAGTACGGCCTTCAACACGGAGCCTTGGCTCACACCGAACAACAAGCTATAAAGGGCCCCAAAATTACTAGTGTAAAACCATTCAAACGGGAAAACCAACGGTCTAATCTATATAAACAAAACGAGAAACGAGAAACACGTATATATTACATAAACAAATGACAACTACTGTACATCAGATTCCTGACTTAGGACAGGTGCAAACATTTGCAGCGGGATTATTCTTGTTTGAATTGTTTTACATTTATAATTTAGGGCCCTGTGATAGCTTGCTTTCATGCAGTTTGTGTGTTTTTCTCATTTTTTAAGGCATACGCTGACCTAAACTTGATTAATTCAACATAATTTGTGTGTCTAAATGAAAGTTGTCTCATTGTCAATGTGTATGGGATAAGTGGTTAACGTCACTTCTCCTAAATAAGACCTAGATATAAATGACGGTCATGTTTTGCAAACCAACTTTTATTCACATTGAAAATACAAAACTGTCAGATATTGTTTTCGAAAGTTATCTTGAAGTTTCAATTGAATTCGAACTGTCAAAAAAATGAATTTGAACTGTAAAAATAATGTGAAAAACATGCCTAGGAAAATAAATGTCCTTACCAGAAACGGGGAGAAAGTTACAAATCTCACTGCTATGTTATGGATGCTTAAGTGTGAAAACTCGCTTTAGTGCGCAAGTAACACAGTATATATAGTACCAGAAAATCTGGCAGGACTGCATGCATGATTAATTTGTGCAGAACAGTATAGACTATAGTCAGTTTGGGACTTTTCGTCAATGATTGAATACATAGTGTATATAATATTGTACAGTAAATTAAAATTATGGCACAATCAAAATACATACTTTTATTTTTCATCTTTACATACTACTATTATAAACAAAGAAAATACAATAGTGTTACAAAATAATTAGATACCAGTGTTTGCTATTGAGTATTTATATTCCATTTAAAATTAGTTTGAAGTTAAGTGAAATAAGGGATACACCTTTCATTAGGAAAATGTGTATTATCATAATTAAGTATGTCCAAAAGTGCCCGTTTAAAATAGATTTTAAATCGACAAGTTTACTATACAATAAATACATATTTAAATTCTCGAAAGACAATGTTCAGATCCGTGCCAAAGTTGCTTTTCATAAATTGTTTGTTAAAAAAAACAACCCGAGTGATATATATAGACGAAACCGGGTGATTGTATAGTAACAACATTGACGAAACCGGTTAATTTTAATTTGACATGACCCATTTCTTTCGTTCCATACACATAGTTACAATTATTGAGATGCTCATAATAACTAAATTTGCAATCTCCGTGTCAATATCTATCTTTCCGTACCTTTCTTTCCGTACAATGTGAACAATTTAACGAGAAATTAAACAATTTCGAGGCAAGGTTCACTCAATTCGTCATTTTGACATGCATTTTGACTTATTTCTCCGTTAATACAGAACGGTTGTAGAAAATATTGCATCTCACAATAGAAAATAGTTGTATATGTATATATATTCTTCGATATCATAAAAAAAATGAAAAAAATAAGGAGAAACCTACCTTTCTTTTGTCTATTTGGTGTCCCGTCATTGTGCCGGATGTTAGATACCATCGAGTCCGAGCAAGTTTTGCCGGTGTGGTTTAGACACAGTGTACGCTAAAAAAAAAACCACGGCAAACAGACGAAATTTGTTAATTAACTGGGGAAATATCATCAGTTAAATTGTCGTCAACCTTCATAAATTGTTTTAGAAATTATACTTGTCAATTTTACAATTGAAAAAATAACTGTACGGTATTTTTCTTATGCCATTTTTATAAATCATTCTCTTTATCGTCGGAATCTATATAGCTTATAACTTTTGTTTTTAAATCACAAATTTTGGGAGTAGATATAGGCAACAGTAGTATACCGCTGTTTGAAATTCATAAATCGATTAAGAAAAAACAAATCCGGGTTACAAACTAAATCTAAGGGAAACACATCAACTATAAGAGGAGAACCACGACACAACAGGAACACAACACTGAAATGCAACACGCTCAGAAACGAACTATATCACTGAACTAGTATATATTGGTTTAGGGGCCAGCTGAAGGACGACTCCGGATGCGGGAATTTCTCGCTACATTGAAGACCTGTTCATGAACTTCTGCTGTTGTTTTTTCTATTGTCGGTTTGTTCTTTTTTTGACACATTTCCCATTTCCATTCTCAATATCAAAATATAATATCAAATGGCCATTTTCCTGACTTGGTACAGGACATGACAAGAAAAAATGGTGGGTTGAACCTGGTTTTGTGGCTAGATAAACCTCCTGCTTTTATGGTAATGTTAACTTTACCATTAAAATGACAACATTACATTACAGGACTACAATACAAATTAATAGGAGATCATATAGGACAGAAAAACACACGTATAATAGCTATCAAAAGGCACCAGATTTATAATTTAATACGCCAGACGCGCGTTTCGTCCACTTACCAGTGACGTTTAGATAAAGAAAGTTCGAAACCCAAAAGAAGTACAAAGTTAAAGATCACTGAGGACCAAAAATCTCAAAAAAGCTGTGCCCAATACGGCTTAGGTTTTCTGCCCGGTATAAGAACATCCTTATTATTTAGAATAATTCATAATTGTGCAAACAGTAAATTTATAAAACTGACTATATAATATAGTGCGGTGACAGAAGTGTAAAAAGTCGTCTAGATTGCGAGTTTAATCTCCCCAAATAACACACGGCTAAAAATGGTCTTAACTTAAAGACAAATATTTCTTCTTTCGTTTCTGCCCTGTCGTCAGAATTTCGTATGGTCACATTTTTTCTAAAAAGTCGTTTTAATGACTAATAGTATATTGGAGAGTTTCAACCCTCCTTTTTCAAAATGAAAAATTGTGTATGTTTGCCTACATCTAATTGAAATAGTTTTTCCTGAAGCTATTTTTATGTGTCAAATATTCTATTCAGTACTTTATTTTCTTCTTATCTATAAAATTTGCGAAGTTTTGACTGTTTAAAATTGTGGGAATTTTAATTGCAAATTTGGACACAAACTTTAGTTTCTTCTTCATAGTAGTAATAAAGATTATCCCATTATATTTTAAGCATATAGTATTTCATAAAACTAATAAGTGATTAAAATTTCGGAACCAAAATATGAAAAAAAACCTTAAGAAATCAATGGAAAAAGAATGAATTAAAAACTTCAATTTCAACACGGAACTCAATCACTTACCTTCCGTCACATTTTGTGTATTAGTCAATAATTTGCTCTCAACTGATATATGAAATTACTACCTTTTTCGCTATTATATTCACATAATTTTTTTTTAAAGTGCACTGATATATGCCACATACGTTGTTTGTATATGTTTATATTCAATGATTTTTCTTATAAAACATAAAAAAAGTCTTATTGTAAAATAGAAATAATTGACGGATAGTTTCAGTAAATATTCCGTGATATATCAAGTCCGTTGCAACTTGCTCCATTAAGTCCAAAGAAAAGACAAAAATCGTTAAATTTTATGCAGCGCTTTGATAATATGTCCCCCAAAAAATCAACTGAAATTTTGAGTTAATTTACCAGTAAAGAGAAGTCTTCGATTTTTGTATCTGCATTGAATAAAAGATTGGATGAGGTGAACATAAAGATGTTATGCGATAGCTGTTAATTTGAAGAACTCTGTGCATGCAGATTATGATCGTTCGTGCTACAAAAGTTACACAAGTAAACATATGTGTTTCCCTTTTTAGAGCAAGGAAGCTTCTTATCTCTGATATTCAATGACGACATACAATTATCTGTTGTCCCTTAGTTTCGGGTATTTGTACGCGTTCTATAATGCAGTCGTTCAACTGGAACGCTTGTATTTTGTTGGAACAAAACATTTTACAAAAGATCAAAAACTGCTCAAGTTTGAATCAGATGAGCGTATTAAGAATGTTTTATCTGTGTCAGACAAAGTTAAAGTTGAAATAGTTTCCCGTCCATCTTTTAAACTTCAAGCACTCTGTCATTTTGTTTGCATTGCAAATAATTTGCAAAAAACGAGAAAAAAAATCCAAACTCGTGGAAGCAGATATCTCAGATCACGATACTGCTTTTAATACTTTTGTTTTGGCTATTGATAATGATTTAATGATCATTCCTCATGACACCGTTACTTGATAAATATCCTTCCGGCTGATCCTAATATAAAATATTCTACTTAAAAAATGCAGTCGAAACTCATTGATTTCTATAGAAATACAACTGTCAAACAACTTCAACAAGTTCAAGGCAAATATAACAAGTCATAATATTTAGTAACAAAATAACTGTTTGAGATGCCATATCAGCTGATAGTCAATTGAAAACTGACCTCAAAATCGCAATGTCAACTGTAATAGATACAAATAACGGACAGATATTTCATTCTGCTGCAAGTATACTTAGAAAAGACATCGAAACTCCACAGAAGAATATCCAACTTCGGATGAATTGTTTTTTTACTTCTTTTATACAGTCAATGCCTTTGTATTTATTGCAATTCATTTTATGGTTACTCGATAAAACTGCATACAGCCAAGACTATTCTCCGGAAATGGCACCAGAGAAATTGTGTAAATGCTTATCAATTGTTAAGTCAATCGTTTGTGTGGTCATTTTTTTTACTCCTTTTCATTTAGAATTGGCTTCACAAATGTACCATGAGTTTGGTTCAAAACACCTTGTTCAAACTTCGAATGCCAATGGATTTTTTTAAAGTGAAGTGCGACGTTATCTAATGTGTTGCCATCCATGAAATTGAGCGAATTCAAGATAGTGTGTATGTTTCCCCAGCATCTTTGCAGACAAGCATATGGATGTCATCACACCTTCCTAAACCCCCTTTTAGATATCTGTTAAATCTTGGATGAATTGATAGGGATGTTTTGAAGCTGGTGTTTTTTTTTAGGAACAAATGTCTTCGGACTTCATACAATACCTTGTCTGCACTTGTAAAGAAAAACAAAATAATGTGTTTGCTTTGAGCAGCACCTTTCAAGTGCAGACCTGTGGCCATGAGTGAAATGTGTAGAAATATTAAAAATGGTTTGTGACGGTTGATGAAAATGAAGAAGATGGATATAACGGTCGATTTGGTAGCTTGTTGCACTGGTACACACCATCCCAGCCCCAGGTTATGGGAATGTTGGCGCGCCCGTAAAAAAGTCAAACCCTGCCACATTCTGTATGTGTCTGTTTCAAGTCACGAGACGGTAATGCAGTGTTTGTCGTTTGTTTCTATATACTATATTTGTTTCTTACTTATTTATTTTGTACATTAATCAGGCCGTTAGAATTTTCGTTTGTTTTACATTATTAATTTCGGGAATTGAAGACTATGCAGTATAACTTTTACTCATTTTTGAAGCCTGTACGGGACCTATAATTGTTAATTTATGTCTCATTTGGAGAGTTGTCTCATTTGCAATCATATCACATCTTCTTTTTCTCATATGGAATACTTTTGAAGTTTGTGGTACGTTGCAAGGGCAAAAAAAGGGGGGATATAGGTACAAAACCTTTAATTTAATAGATATTAACCAGAGTAAAATACACAACAACAGATAATACTATGGAAGCAGTAATAATTATGAAAAAACCCAAAAGCAATGAGTAGTCTAGAAACAACCTAAAGTATCCGCAAATTCAATTTGAGGTCATATTTGACTGTAGAGTTCTATTGCTTTGGTTCGATACCTCACCCAATATGATAGTTTAAAAAATAATTTTAAAGTATTGTCTTGCATGACACTTAATGTTTTACCTGAAATTGAATTTTCTCATAAGGTTAAGGTGCTCAAAACATTTTATAGGTTGAAAACTTGATTTTTGAAGTTTTGTTTATTAAACGTCATTTTAGTAATATTTTTGAAAAATCTTAATGATTTAGGTTTATGTATAATAACAAACATTACTAAAGCCAAAACAGTATCATTTGTATTTTGGTACAGTTTAGAAATAGAAAAAAAATGTCAAAATTGAAACCCTCCTAAATTTTCACAGATTTTTACATATGACCTTTGACCTAAATTTGAAAAATATGTGACCATAGCAGGTCCTGACGACAGGCATATTATTATAGATCACGATTTTCTCTTTCCAACGATATATTATATAGGTGTGTGTTCGGTGGGGAGATTAAACTCGAAAAAATCTGCCTTCGGTCACCGCACTAATAGCTATACATGATATATAACACCGAAAGGTGACTAACTATAGAATAAATTCGACGAATACATAAAACAATATAAACCAGCACATAAAAAGTCACAGCCGAGTTAGCCGAAGAGATCAACGCACAAAGTGACGTCAGATTTGAATTTCCAAAACTTTGCCTAAAATAGGATATAATTAGGATCAAATATAAGATTAGGTATGTAATACTGATACAACATTTATTTATAACAATGAATACTATTTAATATAAAATTGTGGTAGTATTTCGATAACAAATTGTATAATGGAACTATGTCGGTGTTAGAATGATGATTAGTAATAAACTATCGCATAGTATAAGCAAAGCAATCTCTTGCAGGCAATTATATGAATACCTCAGAGGCTCTACCTTTATAATATATGTACCTTTTACTGAACATTATTCGATTTAGATTCACATTATCGTGTTTATTTAGAAAATAGTTTCCTTACGTCTCTTCTAAACTGAACATTCATAAAACTATAAATGATTGGATTCACTGAATTATTGATAAAATATGATTTTAAACAGAATTTGTAGAACACTTCTGCGGATTCAGACAACATTTCCTCGAAATTTTTCACTATATTTCTTATAACCATTACTGTTAGAAATGGAAGAAAGCTGAGCACAAATACCACGGTTACAATCCCTAGCATCAAAGTAGTTTTAGATGCCTGTATTTTGTGTGGTGATTTCTTCTCTTCTAACTTTTGATGAACACAGCTTGCTTGATGTTTATGTTTTTGTTTGTCTTTGTCATTAGTTTGGCCCTTTTCAATATCCGAGAAAGAAGTTTCCCCTGAGAGAGACGTTGGTTCCTTTGTTTTCTTTCGGTAGAGAATTTCTGATATATTTCCTTTCTTCTTTTGTTTTCTAATAAATAAAACGATTTTAGTGTATATTATTGTAAAAAACACAACACAGACAACAAAATAAAGAAATAATAATCCATAGTAAACAAGAGGATACTTTGTACCCTTCATGGAATCGTCCGTAGAACAATCCACCCCAGAAATACCAGGAATTCCAACATCTTTAGTTTTCTTTCCAAAAACAATGCCTGCCGGCCAACATGTCACAATTCCTATTACAATAGCTATAATGCAAATTCGTTTTGCCTTCTCTGTTGTCATTTGTTTACCGTATTTACATATCCGGTTGTATCTATCTATAGCGACTGCCATTAACGTGACTATTGAACCCATTGTTGACAACGATTCTACTGTTCGTAGTGCCTTGCAAGCAGCCGGTGCGTAAAACATTATCGAGTATCGGAGATCGGCGATCTCCGTCGGCATTCCGATGACCACCGTCAAAAGATCAAGCACTGCTAGGTTAATTATAAAGTAATGGAGTGACGAATTTATTCTCTTTCGAACATACACAATAATGACGAGAATATTCCCAAATAATCCAGTAAATATCAGTAAGAACATGTAGATGATGACCGGAAGATATCGTAAGGCAAGTTTATCGTTCAATGTCCGTAACAGTTCTTCTGAATTCGTGATGTTTATGGTAGAATTGGTGCTGCTTATTTCACTACTATTTACCTGCGACCAAGACATATTGGATAGATTTCAACTATGTACCAATGATTCATGTAATGATATCACCTATACCACAAGCACTTCTACATGTAAGGTTACATAACATATCTGATAGACCATAAGTGCATCTTTCCGTTGTTAAACCGAAACGTTTCCTTCCACTGACTTATATAAATTATGTATACACCTACTTCAGCACATCCTGATAAACATTGATACGTGTTATTGGATATAAGTGTCTGGTAGGTCGCTTCCTTCTTATTTTTTTATTATCTTTTTCCATTCAGTATCTTTTTTCGTTTAAAATATGAAATAACCTTGTTTTTTATATATCAGGAAGTAAATATCTAAATACGCATTTATTGATTTAAACAATTTGACGAAAATTAACTGTTACTGTTATATTTTGATGGGGTTAGTGTTGATTATCCTTTAGTTTTCTATGTTGGGTGTTCTATTGTTGTCTGTTTGTCTTTTTCATTTTTGGCCATGGCGTTGTCAGTTTATTTTCGATTTATGAGTTTGACTGTCCCTTTGATATCTTTCGTCCCTCTTCTATATATAAATTATATGGAACTGTGATATACGTCAATAAGACAGCAAGTCAACGACAAAAAGAAGAAGAAAAAAAACCAATAACAGATTCACAATCAAGGCAGCTTGTACTTTATTCAAATCATATATAACAATCAAGCAAAGTTTATAAATAACACTCCAAGTAATATAATATATGGAGATATAAACACATATACATAAACTTTAAAATCAGCATATCATAGTGTTTAAGAGAGGCGACGGTACACAAAACTTGGCATAGAAAACCAATGACTGTGCTAGACGAACTCCATACCAAACCGGAGGGTGATCTCTAAAATTGTTTTGAATTACTACTTTACAGTTAGTATACTTATGGACTAATATATTTTTGTAAAATGACAAATGAAATTTGACATAAGAACTGATTTGGTGGTTACATTTAAAAAACATCTAATTGGGAGATTTGTAGAAAACATTATCTACATTATTGCATGTTCTACGTGGTTTAACTATGAAAATATACACGTATAACAATTTAAGAGATGAATATAGAATGTATGTTCGATGAAAATGAAATTGGACATTAAGACTGCGTCTGTTTTAATGATTTGGTGGTTACATTTTTATGTTTATCTCATTGGGAGATTTGCAACTGCCATATTGCATTTTGTACGTTTGAGAAAAGAAGTTGCAAAGTGAAATCTATTTGTCAACAATGCCATCTATCTGCCGACAATCTGACTTCTGATCAGCAAAATATTTAGGAATGTTTGTAAAAATTCTCCAATACATATTTATTTTGTCTTCAAAACATATCAACTTGCACTTTCAGAGAAAATGTTCTAAAATTTTTAAACGAGAATCAAAGACTTGCCTATGGTTGCTTTGTAAGTTTACCCGTCAGAAACCAATAAAGACAGTTTGTAGAGGACAGTTTAGCTCTTCAATTTGTTTAGGTTCTTGTACATCACTGGCTTTCATATTTTCGGCTATGAGCGTTCCTGATGAGAGTAAATCCAGAAAAGAGTGTTGGACGTATGTAATTAATAAAGTGTTGTCTTATTTTTTATACATCATTCCTCACAAATGCAATACAAATATAGAAATGTATTGTGGATGCTTGATAATTTTCGTAAAGAAAGTGAAAATAGCTAAGTTGACTGTCTCTGTTTTATTCAATTCTTTTTAACCCAGAAGGTTAGAGCTTGACATATTATTTAGAAACTTGTTTATTGAAGAATACTTTATGTTAACCCCTTGTTGTATTGTATAGGTACTTGTTTATTGTTGAAAACTTTATGTTAGCAACTACATGTATTGACTAGGTACCTTTCTATGGATGAAGACGTTTTGATAACCAATAGATTTAATATACAGATTAATGTTTGATGTTTGATCTTTGATAAAAATTCTTAATACAAAAAAAACTTAACACAATTTGATCAAAATTTCGCCTTTATAATGATTAAAATGTGTTATCAGCTAACGATTCCTGATAAACCACATGAACAAAACAATGAAAATGTGAAGTGGTTTATGAATTTTAACAAACAGGGCGTAACATGGAAATCCGTAAGATATAACATGAATAGATTGAATTTTTAAATATCAATGTACGAATATAAATACAATCGTAACGTTACACTTTAAAACATGAGCAAATCTATTCGGGTTTATAAAACCAGATGTTATCCTCCATTTTCTACACAAGAGAATGTCTGTACCAAGTCAGGAATATATGACGGTTATTATCCAATCGTTTGATGCGCTTGAGCTTTTGATTTTGCCTTTTGATTACGGACTTTCCGTTTTGAATCTCCTCTGAGTTCAGTATGTTTGTGATTTTACTTTTTATGAGAGACCATAGCTTGTATATACATCTAACGTTAAGATAAGATAAAACAAATATAATTCATGATATTACAAGTCAAAACTTCTCAGCGACTTTTCAAAATGAAATTACAGGTTTTCAGGATTTGCTCATTCCATGCATATAGATTAGCTTAGCCGTATTTGTCTCAATACTCTTCAGCTTTGTTTTTAATTGGCTTTATAACTATTTAGATCTGAGCGTCACTGATGGGTCTTATGAAGACATAACGGGCGTCTGGCGTATTAAATTGTAAGCATGGTACCTTCGATTACTATTAATACATAGTCTAAACAGTATATTGCATTCATAATGTTTCACCAAATTTGATAGATTCAATTCAAAGACTTCAATTTAATTCCAGCAATATTTTTTGTATCTCAAGTCTAAAAGATGCTACCTTATATCTTAATTTGTCAAATGACTTCCATTTCTAAAAAGCAACAGTTAACAACAATATAACCTAAACCTAAATCCACTATGTACCTTGTCGAATATCAGTCTTTATATTTGTGTTTTCCAGTCATCATTCGTCCTTTGATATGTTGCTGAAGAAAATTATCATGTTTGTAAAATCAGTTTAGTTGTGATATTAAAATCTTTTGTTCGCTAATTCTCTGCAATCAGTTTTTAATATTTAAGTACGCTAAATACCACTCGAGGCAATCAGACGAGAATTTTAATACTTTTGTACGCTAAATACAAGGCAACCAAGCAGGTCTTTATTAATTACGTTTGTACGTTTTTATGCTTATACACTACAACTAGACGAGGATTTTTTGTATATGTATACAGCAATAGTACTTTGTAAGCTGTTGACTTACTGATAACAAAATCAATACTGTTGCCAATAAAACAATATTTAATGATCTAATAACAGTGTTGAAATGGTAACCTTGAAGATTAAGTTTATTTTAAGGATCGATAAGTTTATCAGGATATCGTTTCTAAATTTCAGGGCACGGTACACAGCATTTCCGTAAAAATGAAGATGTGCTTACCCGTTTTAAATAAGTTTTCTCCAGGTACAACCAAACTTAAAAACAATATCTTTATATCAATGTAAGAATTTAGTAAAGTTTTTTAAATCATTTGTTCTTACAAAATTCCTGACTTAATAATTTATCAGTATTACATAGATTCTGTTCGTTAAAACCAAAAACTTCAAAACAGATACGGGTATAGCGAACTAGTCGTAAGATGGTGCCAAAGGAACATCACAACCAAAATGTGAAAATTAACTATAGGGAATAAAAATCATCTTTTTTGTCGTATATTTAAGTATGGAGTGTACATGACACAACATAGAAAACCAAAGAATAAGTAACACGAACACCACCAAAGACAATGACAATCAAAACCAAGAAGTAAACAAAGACTCACAAAACTAAAGGACATTGACATCAATAAATAATAAATAAGAAACAACATGAATTCCACTATAAACCGGGAGTGAAATAAGGCACTCCGGAAGGGTAAGCATTTCCTGCACTGTATACGGCAAATACTAGGGGTGGTCTCAGGTGTTCCGGAAGGATAAGCAGATCCTGGTCCACGTGTGACACCCGTCGTGTTGCTCATATTATAACAAAAACGGTTAATAGCCTAATTCGGTAGGTCACATTCATCAAAGGGACGGGGATTGTAGTTACGACGTAAGGATATTAGTTCCAGGTAAATTATTCATATCAAGCACCAGGTAACTCTCTGACTAGCAAATAGTTCGAGGCGTACCTTTTAGTGTTATTTACTTATTGCTGAATATCAAAAGATTGTGTTCTACAACATGTGGTTATTTTTGAAAATAATTTCATAACGTCTCTTCTAAACTGAACATTAAAAAAACTATAGATGATAGGATTCACCGAATTATTGATGAAATAGGATTTTAAACAGAACTGATAAAACACGTCTGCGGGTTCAGACAAAATATCCTCAAAATTTATGATGATATATCTAAGTACCATCACAGTAAGAAAAGGAAGAAAGCTGAGAACTAATACAACGGTTACTATCCCAAGCATTAAAGAAGTTTTAGCACGAATAGTATGTGTAGATTTCTTCTCTTCTAGCTTTTGATGACCACGGTCTGTAAGAACTTTATGTCTTTGTCTTTCCTTGTGACAATCGTGATCATTTTCAATATCTGTAAAAGATGTTTCGCCCGACGAAGACTTTGGTTCATTTATTTTCATCAAGTTAGGTTTTGATATATTTCCTTTATTCCTTTGGTTTCTAATAAACAGAATGATTTTAGTGTAAATAACTGTGAAAAATACAACACAGACAACAAAATAAAGGAACAATAATCCATAGTAAAGAAGGGGATATATTGTACCCTTCATTGAATCGTCCGTTGAACAATCCACCCCAGAAATACTAGGAATTCCAACATCTTTCGTTTTCATCCCCAGAACTATGGCTGCTGGCCAACATGTTATAATTCCCACTGCAATAGCTATAACGCAAATTCGTTTTGTATTTTGTATTGTCATTTGTTTACCATATCTACATATTCGGTTGTGTCTATCAATAGCTACTGCCATTAACGTAACTATTGAACTATTTATAGACAACGATTCTACTGTTCGTAGTACCTTGCAAGCAATAGGTGCGTTAAACATAATAGGATACCGAAGATCGGCAATTTCCGTCGGCATACCGATAACAACCGTCAATAGATCCAACGCCGCTAGATTAATAATAAAGAAGTCGAGTGAAGATTTCGTTTTCTTTCGAACATACACAATAATAACAAGAAGATTCCCAAGTAATCCAGTAAAAATAAGTACAAACATGTAGATGATAACCGGTAGATATCGAAAGGCAAGCTTATCGTTCAATGTCCGTAGCAGTTCTTCTGAATTTGTAATGTTTATGGTAGAATTGGTACTGCTTATTTCACTGTTATTCATCTGCAACCATAACATATTGAAAACAGTATAAGCAGCTGATACATGTAGGTATTGCCCAAATGTAAAGTTTGGTTACTATCAGATTGTTCATAAGTGTATTTTTCCTTTGTGAAACCGAAACCTTTTCTCCCACTAATTTTGTTTATATATAAATCAAATCTGATCAAATCCTCGTTTTCCCAATCAAGGTTCAACAGGTGACATTTACAAGCAACAGTTATATTTACAATGTATGTACATACCCAATTTAAGAAACACACTTTATGCATCATACAATATGATATAAAATGACAGATATTGCAATTTATACTGCAACTTGTTGTTTATTTCCTAAATATAGTAACATATCTATATTTTGAATAATGTCAATTTCATCATAGAACAATTTCTCCACAATCAGGGGTCCATTATAAAGGGATGACATTTGTGTTACGATTTAAAAAGCTATATATGCATTAATTTAAGTTGCAATATGAAAACAATATTAGCTATAGGTCAATGTCATAAAAATATAAACTTTTTTGTACTCGGGGCAAAAGTGGGGAAGGGCTCGGTAGAACCTCGATCGCCCTTTCCCAGTTTCTCAGCCTCATACAAAAAAGTTTATATTTTCATGGCATTGACCTAATATTGTATATATATACAAATAAATTGCAATATAAGTTCAATTAGCTTATTTTGATTGTTATGTCGAGCACGGGTTCAGATCAACATAGTTATCATTTAAGATTAATACCGTTATAACTAACTTTTAAAAGTTATTTCAGAAGCCAACTACAAAAGACACTGAGAGAAAGGGTATCAAAACCTGTATAATACTTCTCCTTTTTATTCAGAGGTTTTGGTATCTTCAAATGAACTTTATTAGATAGAGGACGAGACATTCCTTGACATAATATAAACAAAAGAAGATGTGGTATGATTGCCAATGAGACAACTATCTACAAAAGACCAAAATGACACAAACTTTAACAATTATAGGTCACCGTACGGCCTTCAATAATGAGCAAAGCCCATACCGCATATATAGTCAGCTATAAAAGGCCCCGATAAGACAATGTAAAACAATTCAAGTTAGAAAACTAACGGCCTTATTTATGTAAAAAAAAAATGAACGAAAAACAAATATGTAACACATAAACAAACGACAACCACTGAATTACAGGCTCCTGACTTGGGACAGGCACATACATAAATACTAGTAATGTGGCGGGGTTAAACATGTTAGCGGGATCCCAACCCTCCCCCTAACCTGGGACAGTGGTATAACAGTACAACATCAGAACGAACTATAAAAAATCAGTTGAAAAAGGCTTAACTTATCAGATAGACAAAAATGAAAGTGGACGTGGCCGGGTACTTATACATCCCGACACAAAAAGACACAATGCTGATTCTCTATGTATGCTGGTGTTTGTTTTTGTTGAAGTTCATTGTTTATGTTATTCTGTTGTTTTCCTCTCAGAATTGATGTGTTTCCGTCGGTTTTAGTCTGTTACTCAGATTTGGCTCTGCTTAATTCGATTATGACTATTGGACAACGGTATACAACTGTAAACAGTTGTCTTTGTTTATCAACTTTCTGCTCAGACACTGATGACGTAATATTAAGTCTGAGTGAAAGCTGCAAGCTGTTGAATACTCATGAGTTTTAAATGTATATCCCATATTCAGAAGAAGTTGTTATATTGGTGAAATGGAATGAAGTTTGGTATTCCAAAGCAATACATGTACAGTGTAAGATACTATTTTTAGTTGAAAGAATTTTGGATTATTTTTTGTATACGAATTTTCACGTTTACATGGGGAATGGTGGTATACAGGGTTGAAAATCGGAAGCTATGATATATTTAACTTTTAGAGAAACATCGAATATTACATCCACTCACAAGTTCTTTAAAATTTGTTAGAATCCATGTACGGTTAATACAACTACGCCATGAAACAATTTCACTGTTTGTTTGTTTTGTTCTCACATTGTTGTCAATTTAATAGAATTGTATGCGAATGTCATACAATAGTTATCAAAAGTACCAGGATTATAATTTTATACGCCAGACGCGCGTTTCGTCTACATAAGACTCATCAGTGACGCTCAGATCAAAATAGTTAAAAAGCCAAATAAATACAAAGTTGAAGAGCATTGAGGATCCAAAATTCCAAATGAGAGGTTTAGCGCTATAAACCCAGGTTTAATCCACCATTTTCTTCATAAGAAAATGCATGTACCAAATGAAGAATATAACAGTTGTTATCCATTCGTTTTAGATGTTTGAGCTGTTGATTTTGCCATTTGATTGAAGACTTTCCCCGGAGATGATATTTGGGTTTTTTTTACTTTTTACTGTGGACCAAATTTTTGTAATTCAAATTGACAATTCCTTTTTACAAAATGCAGATGAGTCGGCAATAAAACGGTCTTTGTACGAAATTTTCTGATGCTTGGGTAGCCAACACAAACACGGAAATTCCCCTGATTTGCTGTTTAATGTAATTTTCATTATATCCACGATCGAATTATGACTCGTCAAAATATCATCCTCGTCAAATGATATGTTTTTGTATGAGTAATTACCCGAGTTATTCCTGATTATTTTACAAGACTATCGTATTAGTACGATTTATATACAGAAAATAACATTATTTGAAAGCTGTTAATCCGCAGGAATAACAACACATTTATCATGAAGAGATGATAGACTTTTTACAGTTTCTCTGAAAATGGACTCTGGTCGATCATTTACACAGTTTTTCCAATTATGAGACCTGATTGTTTTGATCTATTATAACAAAGTGTCCAGTTCAACTCCTTTTCGTTTAGCCTATGTTCTAGCGTAGTAACTAATGAAATCCATAATAGTTTTGAAAGTATAGTTCCAACTGATGTGTTAGGGTTTTATAAACTTAGGACAATGAAATATTACCTTTCGAAATTGTTCATGCTGAAACATGTTTAGATCCCAAGAAATAATGTATGTTTGAGAAAAAAGTATTTCTACATCCCTTGCCATGTGCATATTCTCTCAAACATTTAAGAAATTACAAACGCAGTGCAAAAAGAATATTCTAACGTAATGTAACACTAGCGGATAATGAAGATGTGAACGAACAAAGGTCATCAAAGCTCCCAGAATGCGAACTTATTATAAGTAGATTTAAAAGACTTTGACATTGCGGACCGAGTCTAAGTCATGTTCATTTTATTCAACAACGGTTTATATGAAGAATCAAATCTAAACTATACATTAGAGCTCAATATGTTGAATTTCAAGATAAAACCCATATTCGTGCAATGTAGAAAATGTAACATTTATGTGTATTTGTGACGAAACAGGGTTCGCGAGTTTCGTGTTACTATCTGTTTACAGAATTCTTCAGATAATTTTTTTGAAAGCTGTACGGTTGCCTATCCTTGCTTACTACTACTTCATTTGAACTTTGATAAAGAGCTGTTTTGTTCGCATTCATACCACATCTTCTTATCTTTATATAAATGTTCCTATGTATGTTCCTGTAACAGATTTAAGAAGTAGTTCGAAGGCAAATGAAACAATTCTCCATCCAAGTCACAATTTCTAAAAAGAAAAACCATTATAGGTCAAAGTACGGTCTTCAACACTAAGCATTGGCTCACACCAAACAGCAAGCTATATTGGGCCTAAAAACTACTATTGTAAAACCATCCAAACGGGAAAACCAACTTATAAACGAGAAACTAGAAACAGTTACGAATCACATCAACAAACGCCAACTACTAAACAACAGGTTCCTAACTTAGTAAAGGTGCAAACAAATGCAACGAATTTAAATGTTTTAATAGTACCAACCTTCAACCTAACTATAATGGACGAATATTGTATATTGTAGATATTTATTAATGAATTTGATCATTTTAGTAAATAATGTGGTAATCAAAAGAGTATGGATGTAATGATTGACCGAGGTTAAACAAGCCGATATCTTCAGTATTTATTCAAATCTATAAATTATATATATTTGTATACAGTTAAGACCCATTAGGCAAATAAGGAAGTTCAACTTAAGGATATGTTATGTTATTTATCAAAAATAATTGAGTTCGTTGGAATTAGTAAATCCTGTTTTATTTGAATTGAAATGGTATAATATGTTTTTGATGATACAGTTTAAATGAGGAGTGAGTGCTTGAACTATTTAAAGGTCGCTAATTTAAACTCAAGAAGGAATGTCCTATTGATATGTATTATAGCCTTCATCTAAAGTATTTTAGCTATTAATATAATTGTTATGCAGCTAACAAGAACAGCGAGTACCTTGATCGGAAGTTTGTGAAAGTCTTGAATGTTTTTAAGGTGTAGCTGATATAGGAATTCTGTAATAATCTTTGAATATCCATGCGATTGTCGATATTGTCCATTGCATAGTTAGGACTCGGATTTTGAAATTAATCTTTTTAATGATAATAAATCTGCCTAATAGAATACATTAGATAGAATATTCGACTTTGTTGATAACAGATTTGTAACTCTTCAAAATACAGTAAGTAATTTTTGATTTGGAGCAAGACTGAATATTGAACATTCTACAACAATAAAAATATCAAACACTAATCAAGGCGGATTATCAATAAATATATTATTCACACCAGAGACAGGTTTATACATAACTGTCGTGTTTCCTTAAATAAAGTTAATATTTGTTAAAAGGTGGTTTTTCTCTGTAATTTGAGATAAACACTTGCCATACAAACTTACGTTGCATTTGTTTATGTGACAATTTTTTTTTTATCAAACGAGTTTTAAAGATAGACCAATAATGTGCAATTAAAATATTACAAAATTAATTTCTGTTACACTTACTTTGAGGTTATCCTTTGTATGTTGTATTGACTGGACTTAAATGATGAAATGCTACGAAAAGACGACATGACTTCATTCCTACATCACTGAATAAAGTCAACAACCTTGGCTATTTGAACTATAACAACCGGTCAGAATAGCTATAAAAACAGTAAAGAAACGCTAAAAGAAAATTTGATGGACATAAAGGATCGTACTCTTTATAATCTGCAACATATTGATTCATCAAAATTGGCATAATATATGATAACTTATAACTAATCTAATATATAGTTTCTGATATCAGTGAGAACTCTCTCCCGAAACCCCTTGACAGTGGTTGTCGTTTGTTGATTTTTTTAGTTTTTCGTTCATCTTTTTGTAAATTTACTATCGGCCGTTAGTTTTCTCGTTTGAATTGTTTTACATTTGTGATTTCGGGGCCTTTTATAGCTGACTATGCGGTATATGTTTTGCTCATTGATGAAGGCCGTACGGTGACCATGCATAGTTGTTAATGTCTGTGTCATTTGGTCTCTTGTGTAGAGTTGTCTCATTGGCAATCATATGACATATTCTTTTTTTTTATATTGGACCTATCATATTTATGAGCATAATTGGGAATATTAATCTTATGTAGTTGAACAACCATGCCCAGATTACATAGCTTAGTTTTCCCGTACACATTGCTGGATACATGTAAGGTATATGCCACTACAAGGGAAGACAGTGAAATTCCAAACTAAATGAAATATATCTATAATACTAAAATTACGAGGTCCAATGTGTCAGCCGTCATCACGTTAAAACGACCATCAAAGAATCAAAAAGACCATCACGTTAAAACGACGAATAAAAAAATTCGACTTTATATTTAACTAATATAGTACAAAGGTGTAGATTAAAAATTACACCACTCCAGGCCCTTTTGTTTTCCACGTAATTAATATTGCCAATAATTAAGAAGTTCCGGATCGAGTCCGATACCGATACCAATAGTATATTCACCTGTTACCGATTACCTTATCTGTACGTTCCGCATCTGACAGGCGCACCACTAAACGGTGTATTCAGGATTAATATGCTATATACACGGGTCATAATCACAGGGTTGTTACTACTAAATTGTCAAATTTTAATCAGTAAGACCTTTTAAGATAACAATACGAATACTAAAAATCTGGACTAAAAATAAGGCGTATAGGTACAGTTTTCAATTTGTTAGCCGGCATGACGTAAAACAGCGAATCAAAGAGTTCAATTTTATTTAGAACTAATATAGGACAATGCTGTTGATTAAAAAATACTCCATTCCAGGACCTTTCGTTTTTCAAATGATTAATATTACCAATTATTGATCAGTTCCTGTTAGACGGGTTCAAACAGAAAGATTTAAAAGCAGAGAAAACTGTGTATCGTATAATCGGCATGACTTTATCAGATGACAATACTAATACTAATATAAAGTTTGCGCACAGTTATATACTTTAATTCAGTCACGGACCCGCGATACCACGGGTGTGTTCTAGTAAATGTATATTTTTCGCATTTAACAGGGAAAATATTAGAAATGCTCAGTTAAACTAGGAATGCTTTCGAATATATATTCACATATTCTTATTATAATAGAAAACATGACGGGTTTCGCGGAAAAGAGAACTAACTTTTGAATAAAGAGAGACAAATCTTTTTTACAAAAAGTGCATGTTCTATTATTTCTTGCTCTACCATAAAATCTCCCTTTTTCTATAGCTAAATTGTGCATGGCTACTTAAGCAAAATTTAACATTACCTATTTTTATATTCTAATTAAGTCCTATATGCGTCTTATGAGTAAGGGGACTCTAAAATCAATATTTTCTTGCAAGACATCAGTTTTGGAAGGTTAAACTGAAAAGTCATCGGTGGTTTGACAGAAAAAGAGAAAATCTAGTTATATTTGCGATATTGTATGTAGGGAATCAGCGTCACTGAGGACTCACTTTTTTTTTATTAAACTCAATTAGCCTAGTTCTTAGAATAGTTATTACTGTATTTATATATATTTTTTAAATCATTTTAAGAGGTGCTCCTCATATAGGAGGTAGGTAACAGCTAACAGAAACATTGACGGTAAGTTTCTCTCCCCATTCTTATATTGCCCTGCAACATGTCATACTGTGTACAAGAAGGTAAGGTTATTTACAATTGAAAATCGTTCTAACAATCAACGCTAGTTACTTTAAGCAGTACAGTACATGTGCACATAGTCAGAAATCAGACGTACATTCTCCATGGCGGTCTGTTTCCTAACAGATTAGACTGATGTACATTCTGTACAATAGGATTTCGTATGCAATCGACCTTTTTACTTTACAAAGACGGGTATTAATGATAATTATGATAAACAGAGGTAATTTAATGATAGTATAAGTATATTGTATATTGGTATCCTACTGCCACGCTTCTCATTCAAGACAAGGGTTACATTTTATGAGTCAAATGATTGTTTTAGTCAAAGTTCAATTTGAGGTAATCTATGTTGAATTTCTAGTTCAAATAATTAATGACTCTTTTACAAATGATGTGAGGATGTTTTTATTTCATGCTGTGACGTCTTCCTATAATCTCATTTCATTGTTTGAAAAAGACTAATAAAATGTAAAACTGACATATTTTTGCAGATTGTATATATACTAAGTATATTCCTTTCTATCCTTATACAAGTATTTGCTTATACATTTTGTAGACTCAAAGTGTAAGATTTTTTTACTGTTAGAACCTAATTAAATCAAATTTGGTACTGAAGCCTTGGAGCGGCAAGTCATACATAGTTAGAGTACCATCAACATGAGTTATTTACATTACTTGGTCATTAGTCTGGTAGCTAGAGTACCATCCAACATGAGTCATTTACATTACTTGGTCATCAGTCTGGTTAATGGCCAAGCAATGTTTTATTCAGCCATTAATTGAATGAATAACAACAAAAAACTTTAAAGTATAAAAGTTGTAAAAGGCTGTTAAAGAGTGAAAATTACCAGTAGGTGACTGGTGAAACAAGATTCTTGTATTTGATGTACAACTTTTGATTAAATATAATTGCTAATGCAATTTTAAATTTTTTTAAAATAACTAGGACCTTCCCTGATATTGTGTAATTATACTAGTCATTTTGTGACGATTAATTTTGGATACAATTTTAATTTCAGGGAAAGACAAAGTTGTAATAGCAACTGTAGAGGACCTGAACCAGCCTTGTAAAGCCAATATTGTTATAGAAAAACCCAAAGACGAACCAGGTAAAATAACAATATTGACACATACATGTACAATGTATACTATGGGATAACTTGATACATGTTCTGGATGTAGAACTTACATTTTTGTAGCAATGCCTTCAAGTGGAACTAAGTCCTATAGTTCTTTTGTTTTAAATTGTTAGAAATGTACTGTAAATTCAGAAAGTATTGTGTGCATTTATTATTACAATTTTGTCATTTTAGACTAAAATATGATTTAAATTTTTACGATTTTGAGAAAAAATCTGTTTAAAACATATAATTTTTTTAAAAATTTGAGTTAAAATTATTTGCGTTTACAGCTCTGTCGCATTTATTGCAATAATAAAAACATTGCAATAATTTCTGAATTTACAGTAACTGAGAACAACCTTCCAACCCTTACACATGCCTTAGTATATCAAAGAATTTAGGATTTAAGAACACTGTACATGCTGTAGTTGAATTATAATTAAGTTTGATTTCAATTTTGAACCTTATTTAGTACTTGTAGATATACTTTAATTTTGCTTGTATTAAAATTGCAGAATTATTGAATTCAAAAGGCGTCATCCACCATTGTCAACAATTTTCCAGGTGTAAAAAACATATACTTTTTAAGATCCAACCCTCCCTCAAAACGTGTACATTAACCAAATTTAGATTTCAAGATAAGAATCAATTATTCTTAATAAAAGGAAAATAATGTCTATTATAGGTTAGTTTAATTTAGAAATTTACATTGCATATAAACTGATACAAATTTGATGTTTTATTTCCAAAAAATGATTTGATAAATTAAAAAAAAGGGTTCTGTAAAAATGTTGATTTTTTAGCTCACCTGGCATACCTGCCATACCATAGAACATATGGGGTAAAATGCAGTTTTTGGCTTATAACTCAAAAACCGAAGTGTTCAAAGCAAATCTGTTATAGGGTTATATTGTGCATCAGGTCAAGATCTATCTGCCCTGAAATTTTCAGATGAATTGGAGAACCAATTGGTGGGTTGCTGCCCCTGAATTGGTACTTTTAAGAAAATTTTGCTGTTTTTAGCTCACCTGGCCCACAAGGCCAAGTGAGCTTTTCACATCACTTGGCGTCTGTCGTCCTGACTCCGTCGTCCTTAACGTTTACAAAAATCTTCTCCTCTGAAACTACTGGGCCAAATTTTACCAAACTTGGCCACAATCATCATTGGGGTATCTAGTTTAAAAATGTGTCCAGTGACCTGGTCAACCAACCAAGATGGCCGCCATGGCTAAAAATAGAACATAGGGGTAAAAACCAAAAGCATTTAGAGCAAATCTGAAAGAGATTTAATTATTCATTAGGTAAAGATCTAACTGCCCTGAAATTTTCAGATAAATCAAACAACCCATTGTTGGGTTGCTGCCCCTGAATTGGTAATTTTATGGAAATTTTACTGTTTTGGTTTATTATCTTGAATATTATTATAGAAAGAGATAACCCATAAACAGCAATAATGTTCAGCAAAGTAAGATTTGCAAATAAGTCAACATGACCGCAATGGTCAGTTGACTCCTTTAGGAGTTATTGCCCTTTATATATATAGTAAATTTTTAACCGTTTTTCATAAATCTTAGTAATCTTTTACAAAAATCTTCTCCTCTGAAACTACTGGGCCAATCTAATCCAAACTTGGCCACAATCATCATTGGGGTATCTAGTATAAAAATGTGTCAGGTGACCTGGTCAACCAACCAAGATGGCTGCCACGGCTAAAACTAGAACATAGGGGTAAAATGCAATTTTTGGCTTATAACTAAAAACCAAAGCATTTAGAGCAAATCTAACGGGGTGAAATTGTTTATCAGTTCAAGATCCATCAGCCCTGTAATTTTCAGATATATCGGACAACCCGTTGTTGGGTTGCTGCCCCTGAAATGGTAATTTTATGGAAATTTTGCTGTTTTGGGTTATTATCTTGAATATTATTACAGATAGCGATAAACTGTAAACAGCAATAATGTTCAGCAAAGTAAGATTTACAAATAAGTCAACATGACTGAAATTGTAAGTTGACCCCTTTAGGAGTAATTGCCCTTTATAGTAAATTTTTAACCATTTTTCGTAAATCTTAGTAATCGTTTACAAAAAATCTTCTCCTTTGAAATTACTGGTCCAAATTAATCCTAACTTGGCCACAATCATTTTTGGGGTATTTAGTTTAAAAGATGTGTTGGGTGACCTGGCCATCCAACCAAGATGGCAGCCATGGCTAAAAATAGAACATATGGGTAAAATGCAGTTTTTGGCTTATAACTCAAAAACCAAAGCATTTAGAGCAAATCTGACATTGGGTGAAATTGTTTTTTAGATTATGATCTATCTGCCCTTAAATTTTCAGATGAATCGGTTGTTGGGTTGCTGCCCCTAAATTGATAATTTTAAGGAAATTTTGCTGTTTTTGGTTATCATCTTGAATACTATTATAGATAGAGATAACCCGTAAACAGCAATAATGTTCAGAAAAGTAAGATTTACAAATAAGTCAACATGACTGAAATGGTCAATTGACCCCATAAGGAGTAATTGTACTTTATAGTAAATTTTTAACAATTTTCATAAAATTTGTAAATTTTTACTAACATTTTCCACAGAAACTACTGGGCCAAGTTCATTATAGATAGAGATAATTGTGAGCAGCATGAATGTTCAGTAAAGAAAGATGTATAAACACATCACCATCACTGAAACACAATTTTGTCATGAATCTATCTGCTTCTTTTGTTTAATATTCACATATATACCAAGGTGAGCTACACAGGCTCTTTAGACCCTCTAGTTTGGTTATTATCTTGAATACCATTAAAGATAGAGATAAACTGTAAACAGCAATAATGTTTAACAAAGAAAGATTTACAATTCCTGTAAATCATCTTGACAGAAATGGTCAGTTGATCCCTTTAGGAGTTATTGCCCTTTATAGTAAATTTTTAACAATTTTCATAAAATTTGTAAATTTTTACCATCATTTTCCACTGCAACTTCTGGGCCAAGTTCATTATAGATAGAGATAATTGTAAGCAGCAAGAATTTTCAGTAAAGTAAGATCTACAAACACATCACCTTCACAAAAACACAGTTTTGTCTTATAGGTTACAATACACCATTAGATTTTATGGGCGCAGCCATTTTATGAGCATAACATGGTATTCAGAATTAAGAGTATGGCGAATCCTGATTGGTCGATATGTGCGCCCGTTATTTTTTATTATTAGAGACTTCGTGCACTCTGCTTTATACGAAAGGCAAAATAAAAATTATTCCGTAGCCCTAAAGGCACTGAGATGACTTTTCAACGCTACGACAAGACACGTATTTTTAAGGGTAAAATTGATAGGCATGGGAGATAAGTACAAAATACGTTAAGAAAAGCAACGCGAACCTATATTTTTTGGACCAAAAAATACTGTCCTAATAACTTTTCTTTGATTCTAGCAAGGTTTCGTTAAGAAAATCAACTTTCTAAAGTCTGTATCTCGAAAAAGGCTACCATTGTCGCCTATGGGGAAATTAATTGTTTATTTTAACCTATACAGCATCGACATTTCTTTATCATAGTGATCAAAAAGTGTCAAAAACAGTCATTTTACTTGACATTTGATGTGAAACCGTATTTTTTGGTGACAAATGAAATATTGATTATCTAGTTTTTAAGCTATAGTCTGTTTCATATTGGTATTGCGTTTTACCTTAGAAACAAGGGTGGGCTCGACTTTTGACTTACTGTGGAACGAATATGTCATTTTCTGAAGTTCTGCTGATTTGTTCGAAAAGAGCAAGTACACGTCTAGAGTTTGTGAATATAAATCGATTTTTAAACATAACAATCTCGACCCAAGTGCTGTTATCGAGATTACCAAATTCAGCGAAAATGTACGGAAATGATCTCCTTCGAACATTGAAATGTTCACACGAATAACAAACTAAAAGAATAAAAAAATCACGCCATTTTGTAGTTAACAAACAGTTATCGATGTCAAAACACAAATATTTACACATATTCTATATTTTGAAATGCTATAGTCTGTTTCAAAAATGTACTTTTGTACGAAAATGGTTTCATTTAAAACTGTTATTCAAAATTCAACGTAGTAGTAATATATTGGATTGGTTTTGTTATCAATATAATCAGTACTTAATGATATATAAAGAATCATCGGAGAAAGTGGGCATAATCTTCAGTCCTTTTTTAACAGAACCGCATTTACTCAAAAAAACAGATTTTTTTTTCTTCACATTTTTCGACTGGGGTCACCTCCGATAAAAAATTGTGAAAATTCAGAGAGTAAAGCCAGAACGGTTTGTAGATGATTTATTTGTGGCATATATATTTTTGCACCTAACGCACTATGAATTGCACGATACAAGAAAGTATTAAATACCGTATAGGTTACAATACACCATTAGATTTTATGGGCGCAGCCATTTTATGAGCATAACATGGTATTCAGAATTAAGAGTATGGCGAATCCTGATTGGTCGATATGTGCGCCCGTTATTTTTTATTATTAGAGACTTCGTGCACTCTGCTTTATACGAAAGGCAAAATAAAAATTATTCCGTAGCCCTAAAGGCACTGAGATGACTTTTCAACGCTACGACAAGACACGTATTTTTAAGGGTAAAATTGATAGGCATGGGAGATAAGTACAAAATACGTTAAGAAAAGCAACGCGAACCTATATTTTTTGGACCAAAAAATACTGTCCTAATAACTTTTCTTTGATTCTAGCAAGGTTTCGTTAAGAAAATCAACTTTCTAAAGTCTGTATCTCGAAAAAGGCTACCATTGTCGCCTATGGGGAAATTAATTGTTTATTTTAACCTGAATCCATCTGTGTCCTTGTTTAATATTCACATAGACCAAGGTCAGCGACACAGGGTCTTTAGAGCCTCTAGTTTAACCCCTCCTGCACAAGTGTACATTTTGAACACTTTAGAAAATGGTTGATAATTATGGATGACCCCATAGTTTTTCTATTCCTATAAACATGATAAACAAACTTCAAAGAATAAACTAATATATATGTCACTGTTTAAGAGTTAACTTCATGAATTATATTTTGTATTATCTCCCTTTGTACAGACATATATTACTTTATCATGTTAATAGAACAATAATTCTATTCTGAAAATGTATTTCTTTATTTGATTACATGAACAATATTCCATTACAACATACATTATGTATATGAGACCTAGGAAGGCACTGCATGATTTAAAATAATGGTTGGTTTCAACTACATTTAAAATTTGTTAACAAAACTAAAAAATAACAACTATCATTGCCTCATTTTCAAAGTGCCTACCCTGGTTGCTATGTATATTTTTTATGGAACAGCCCTTACAATGTCATTCATTTACATCCATATTGCTGATTTGATATCTATTTAGGTATAATACAGTCAAAGGTCTATAGTGAATCACACCTGGAAGATTACACAAATACATTACATAAAACTACACATTTAAAATTGTTCTTAAATTCTGTTTTGCCTGTGAAAAAGAATTATTTTTTTCTGATTTATGTAAATTCAGATTATCTTCTTTTTTTTTTGGCTGTATAGTTTGAAATTTTTCGTTTGAATTATACTTTGATAGAAATTACTGTTTAAAGACAAATCTGAATTTCTCAAAAATATAATATACATACATGTATATCATGTACATGTAGTTATTTAGCAAGTCATGAAGTCTAGGAATTTCAATATTTATATATTCGAGCATTCTTAGTCATAATATTCATACAAAGTAAGTCAAAAATATATATAATTGTAGGAGCTATATTACCTGATGGTTCTATAAACTGGGATTGTCCATGTATTGCTAGAGATTTAACTGGACCTTGTGGTTACCAGATGAGACAGGCTTTAGCATGTTACACTGAAGGGGCCGCGTCTCCAGAGTGTCGGGAGAAACATTTAGAACTACAAGACTGTTTACAAAGTCATGCTGGGTTATACCCCTGGGTGAACGACGAAGACGGGAGTGTAGAAAAGGAGGCAGTCAGAAGGGCAGAGGATATGATAAGTGAGGCGGAAAAGAAATCCTGACAAAAAACTGTATTAACAATTTTATATTCTTGTATTATAAAATGTAATTTCTTATGTTTTATTTCTTTGATTTATTAATAACAACTTTAGTCAGAAAAAAAGGAAGAGAACAAAGAAATATCAAATGTTAAAGAAAAAACTCACCATGGGAAAAGATAAACAGACAACCAACATTCAACATAACACTAAACAGACAACCAACATTCAACATAACACTAAACAGACAACCAACATTCAACATAACACTAAACAGACAACCAACATTCAACATAACACTAAACAGACAACCAACATTCAACATAACACTAAACAAACAACCAACATTCAACATAACACTAAACAAACAACCAACATTCAACATAACACTAAACAAACAACCAACATTCAACATAACACTATAGGTACACAGAAAGTAAAGATTGAGAGAAACATCACATGTCCAAACATTCAACACGATGCTACCGTAAAACATCATTCTATATTCATGTCAATATAAAAATTAAAAGGATGTGGTACTACACATATGTGATTGACAATGAGACGACTCTCCCCTAAAGACAGAAAGATAGCAACTATAGGTCAGCTTCAACAATGAGAAAACCCATACCCATGATACCACATATCAAACTAAAAAAAAGCATTGAAATGACAAAGGTAAAAACAATTCAAACAAGAAAACCAACAACCTGAATTATGCATATGTATATATCTTTGTGTCAACATTTTGTCTTACTCTCAAATGTTTTGCTTTATCCTCTCTGTATTGATACGTGTATCTCATTTCAAGGAATATTGCATGATTCATCAATAAATACAGTTTTAATGTGGAAATGTCCGTTTTTCAGTTACTCTAAATAATGTAAAGGCTTTACTGTCTTTTGTTTATGAAATGATTTTAAGATGTTTCTATCTGTCTTGTATAGTTATCAAATGTACCAGGCTCATAATATAATACACCAGACGTGTATTTCGTCTTCACAAGACTCATCAGAGACGCCCAGATCAAAAAAGTTAGAAAGCCAAACAAGTACAAAGTGGAAGAGCATTGATGACCCAAAATTCAAAAAAGTTCTGCCAAATACGGCTTAGGCTATCTATGCCTTGGATAAGAAAATTCTTCGTATGATTCATTTGTCCTTGACCTTATTTCATGGATCATTGATTAACAAAATTTTAGTAATCCGGACCGTTTGACAGTTCCTCTTGAGTAAACTTGTTGCTGTTTTTTGAATGTATAACATGTCAATGATTGCAATATGTTCCGGTCTGTCTTACAGGATTAATTGACCTTGGCCTATTTCATGGGTCTTTGATAAACAAAGATTTTGTGACCAGGTCCGTTTCTCCATAACTCTTGAGTGAATGGTTGAATGTTCTTGGTCTATAGAAGGATTATGAAGTGTAGCAGGGTCCATCTCACCTTACCTCAATTTTACGGTTAATTGGTCACTGTATTCAGGTCAAGTTTCTTCGTCACTATTATAGATCTGTAAATAATGCTTCATCTATAGAATAGTTGTATGTGGTCATCTTGTAAAAGGTATTTTGACTCTAACCTTAGCTTTTTGTAATTTTTTTAATTTTCACCCGTGTATGTAATTGGTCAACTGCAAGCAGCATATATATGGTCAAAGATAAATGTAAGGAGTTAATTTCTGTTCGATAAGCTTCACTTGACCTCATTTAATGATTCACATATCATTATATTTTCGTGATTTCATCAGTTTCTATAAATTATTGGCCATCAATGTTTCACGCTATATGTGGTATTTGTTCATCCGGTTAATCAAACTCTGACCTCATTTCTATGGAACATAATTGATCATAATAAGTGTTGGTGACATCTCATTAACAAGACTTCAAAATTTCCTACACAAATTTCAGGTAGAATCAGTAAAGCGGGCGAGAGGGTAAAATGTGTAGAATGTGTTTTAAGTCCACGGTGTTATGTGTATGTCCCGAAATTTAATTTTCTTTTGCCTCCGTTGTGTAAATATCATCTTCTTTTGATAACTATAATGAAGAATTGCATTGTATTATCATACACAATAAGGGATAACAGATATTTGCAAGGATATCACACAGTACAAAACAGTCCATATTTGACTAATCTAAGAAAAAACAACATCGAATACAGAGCCAATACAAACAACAATTATAAACAACTAGTATTGTGAATATGTCCAGTAATCATCTAACTATAAAGACGTTTGTCTGAACGTCCGTCTGTTTCACAAAAATTGGTTTCCGATCTCTAACTAGTTTGTCTCAATCAAATGTTATTACACTAATACACAATGCTTATTACTACAATTATACACAGATCAAGTTTGATAAGTGGCGTCACATTTACCTCTCTAGAGTTATGTCCCTGTGCAAATGGGAAAAAAAGCTGATGATTTTTCGTTTATGTTCTCTAAATTCTCAACCAAATGTTATGAATCTTATACACAAATATTCATTACCACAAAACACAGATCATGTTTGAATTAGGGTAGCATCACGTTTACAGTTCTTGGGTTATGTTTCTTTATAACGTTATATCCAAGCGGGTGCATCATCTGTGTCCCATGGACTCATTCCCATTTATTTTTTTAGAAATTCTGAATGGAAATTTCCGATAAAAATATTACGATTTTTTTTTTAGACATGGTTGTTTAATGTTAAAAAAGTCTAATTCTGTAAACAGGAATTTGACCAGCAGTGAATGTGAAAATACAAATTAACAGAGTACACATCAAAAGATCACTGATACAAGAGGTAAAGAAACTATGTGTCTGATTTGTAGTATCTGAGAAAAGTGCTGCGCGTAGTTTAATCTAATGTAATACTATCTTCGTGAGTAAATAGGTTTGCTGGAATTATGTTCCTATTTACAACCGGTGTTATATAGCCATTCTTCCCCAATGCCAGTTTTTTCCCCGGAAGTTAAAGGCACCACCGTTTTGATGTGCCATTCTGGAGCAAGTAACATGCGGTACAATCATGTTGATTAATTATTAGTTTAAGGCCATACAGACAACAATAAAATATAAACATGTATTTTATTGTAATAGAGGTTTGGTACCGCTAAAATAATAAAGAAAAATGTTGCTATTCTCTTTCTGGATAAAATTTCGAACTGACGTCGGTGACGTTATATTACAAGGGGGAGGGGGGGGGGGGGGGGGGGGGAATTGGTCTGATCCAGATTTCTCCCAATAACGCTGCAGGAGAAAAGTTGGATCATGCCAATTTTTCCGGGGGGAATTTGATCGATCCAGTCTCCCCCCCCCCGGAAAAATTGGCATGGGGGAGAATGACTATAGGACACCTGATCACAAATAAAGAATGATACCCCTACTTAGGAGAGGGATAATAAATAGAAACAACCATTCGGCGTTAATGGTGTAAATTAAATCTGATGTAGTTCGATAAATTGTGAGACAGTATCACCGCATACACATTTCTAGTACAGAAAATGATACGTTACATTGTAAAAGATATGGTTGATGTTAAAGTTGCCACAAATCTCAACCTGACCAATACACGAACTCTCATAATTATAGGAGTGAAGTATCTTATTAGTTTTATTTAAAAAGAAAAACAACATTGAAAACTTTGCAAGCTTGAACTCCTAGTAGTTGTGACAGCTTGTGTTTGTTGTTCCACTATACGGTATATATCGGATTCTGTTAAACTTTTGTTGGAAGATCGGTTTACAGACAAAGTTATTTTAAATAACAGTTACATAATGAATCATTTCATTCAACAGAAGAAAATAATTGGAGTACATATACAGTACGTGTACATTTAGATATTTATAAAATGCCTCAAACGATGTTTTTTCTCTTTTTATTTTAATGAGTTTAGCCTTTCCCTATAATAGAGCCAGAGACATATAATACATTATTATGGCATAATTTATATATTATAATTTTGTCTCTGATAGAGCTTATTCGTTTTGTTAATCTTTTTTTTTTGTGAACCGCGACTTCAACTCTATTGATTGGCAGTTTTTAAATGGATCTATTACCAAATCCTTGTTATTGTTTTGAATTTTGTGTACGTGTCCCATAAACATATACCCCATAGACCTTATACGCATATTATTTGAGTACATTCAACAAAATAGTAGAAATATGATACTGTTAGACGGAAGTATCGTATCCAATCATAATTATTTTTAATATAATTGAAGAAATCTTAATACAATTTTAGACGGAAGTCCTATAATATCCAACCAATCTGCAACTCACTTAAGATAAAATCTGTAGATCATTCAAATTGATAAACATGTCCCAAACTGCAATAAAATTACAAACTGCATCAACTGATGGATCGGTTTATTTTTTAGGTTGCCTCTGTGATAGATCACACAAAATAGAAGTCATTTCCTACAGAAGATACTGACCATAGTCAGGCATCTACCATTCGTTTTACGGGGAGGGAGAGGGGGGAGAGCTGGGATGTAATTTGAAAAAATAAGGGGAGGACAGGAGTTTTGAGTAAAAAAAAGTCAGGAGGAGACACTTTGCGACTAGAATGAAAAAAGGCAGGACCGAATAGAATGAAAAAAGGCAGGACACAATTTTTCATCCTAACCCCCTCCCCCTCCCTTAAAATTAAATGGTGGCTCCCTTACCGTTGAAGTACAACGAATATTGCGATCGTGTAGACGTCAGATTTGTGCCTGCATTTTCAATTGCCATTGCAGTTCAATGGATTTTGTAATTGTTTAGAGCAGATTTTCATTTCAGTTGCAGTACCGATGACGGTTATTAGGTGTTTAAAGGTGAGTCATTGTTCTGAATACCTTTAAGCAGCAGCTGGCACCGACACTGTACAACTTCTTCAAGTTATGCACTCACAGTGGATGCACTTAGGGAACTTAAATATGTACAAAACACTAAAATAGAGGGTGGTTCTATAACTTTTAAAACCACTTATAAAATATATTATTTTAACTAAAATCTAGGCGTGTAAAATATTGATATAGAATTATTAAACAGAGATGTTTATAAAAGTATAGATATATACCTGTCGGCACTTTGAAAAACAGCTGCTTTTTACGACGACAATATTGAACAAATGTTAATACTTTATGGCATAAAGAGTAAATGAACCAAACATTGATGACCAAACATGTGATGCAGTTAAGAAATTACATGTAGTTCGATGATTATCGGTTGTCGCTGTATAGCATATTTATTTTTCAATTATAATTTTGTTTGGTTCACAAATCAGGTCGTTGGTTTTGTCAATAGAATTGCTTACGTTGAGCTTCACGGGGCCTCTTTATACTGACTTTACAGTATGGGTTTTGCTATTGTGACAGGTTATTTTTATATTAGTTGATGAGTCACAAACTTATGCTGATAGATTTCTTGGCGAAATATAAGCTTGAGATATCGCCTACTTTTATTTCCTAGAAATAGGCAAATTTAAATTATTTAGTATTACTTAGTATTATAATTATTTGATACAAATAAATGATTGCCTTAATGCTCATCTAAATCAGATTTAACGAGACAGTTTCTCATCTTTGTCACAGAGTTTTATTTCCGGATGACACTATTAAAACCGTTAATTTTATTCCAATCGTAATAGAATGCCTTTCCTTCTTGATTTATTAAAGAAATTGAAGCTCTTTTTATGGACAGCATTATCGAAATTTCCAGGTGAAATTAACACACCAAAGCGCTTTTCTGTGTTTATCTTCATCAATAAAGCATTTATTCATCGAAAGTTAAGACCGACGCAAATAGTTTCCTATAGCAGAAAGACTCTCGTTGATACTGCAGACATATTGCTTGCAATAAAATTGTAGGTATACAAGGTAAGATTTTGTGAAGTTCCCAATAGACATTGTAAGACAACGTCACGGTACTTTCTATTAAATCAATGTTTTATATGCATATTTGTAAAGGGGCCAGCTGAAGGACGCCTCCGGGTGCGGGAGTTTCTCGCTACATTGAAGACTCATCGGTGGCCTTCGGCTGTTGTCTGCTCTATGGTCGGGTTGTTGTCGCTTTGACACATTCCCCATTTCCATTCTCAATTTATTCTATCGCCTTATTTAACAGGAAAGTATTTTAGGAAGAGACTTAGAAAGGAAATAGCTAAAGGGAAGCCTTACATGCATGTGTGGATGCACGTGAAACAACAGGCCAACAACATGCGATGTATCAAGATGTGTTACCCAACAACAAGAAAACTATGCAAATATTATAAGCTATACTATTATATATCTTTTAGAGATATCTGCGATTCAAATGTTGACTAATCTTTTAACTCTACGATCGTCGTTGTTTTTTGTTTACACGCCAAAATGCTGGCGTTCTTATTTTAGCTTGTAATGTTTTGGAATACTTACTATTGGTCAACAAATTTTAAATTCGTTTAATTTAGTAATTTTAAATAGTAACAACGTTTGTTTAGCATTACAAGATCTTTCATTTTTTAGTGGTCATTGAGAAAACAGATAAGCGTGATCTAATCTCATGTACTTAGGACATGCACCGTGTGTTTTGTAAAGACCATGCACTTAGTTAGTGCATGTACAATGTACAATATATGTTCGTGAGAGCGCTTCTGAAAACATTTATTTGTTCATTATTTTTAATACCTTAGCGATGAGTGCTATTTGGTGCAATTCATGATCAGGTTTGGAGTTTAGCTGGATTCATTGATCGTTTAAAATTAGTATGCAAACAACACTTGATAAATTTAAACGTTCAACGTGCTTTTCTCCACTAGCAAAACTCAAAGCCAAAAGCCAATGCTGTTATCGAAACACATGAAGAGCTATGAGTATTTGAGCAACAGGGACCAACAAATACATAGTCAAATCCATCTTACATGTAGGTCATATTTGAAATATAGGTTCATTATCTTTTGTTGCTAGAAAAACTATATGGTATTAAATATAAAAAAAAAAATAGGAAGTCCATTTTCTTTCATAAAAAATAATATCTACAGAAAAAAAAGGATTTCCAAAATGTAGATAGAAATTTATACATATTAAATTTATTATATATATTTATTTCTATTCAGCCGTTTAGTTTGTTTAATAAGCATTAAAAAAAACTATTAACATTTTATTTCTATTATTTTAAACCTATATCAGAATAAAAACCAGTCATATGTTTTCCATTCATAAAACATATTCATTAAAACTTGAATCATTATATACTATCGTGTTTATCATTGAACTTTGTCCTGTATTGTTAAATAGATACGCCATCAGGACATGCATCATACATTGAAGTGATGCAGAACAACTTGTATATGTTACACACACCACAAACTCATCATCATTATTGTATGTGACTCAAATTACTGATGAGTCAAATTTGTAAATAGAAATAGATGCAAGAAAATGTCTGTACCTGTTGTCGTAAGTTTGTCTTTGATGAAGCTGATAATAGTATGTTTCCGATATAAAGAATAGGCGTAAACCACATAACCTCATTCGGCGAAATCGAGAAATCTAATGCACCAAAGTCAAGATAGTTAATCAAATGATTTTTGATGTATAAAAAAGAATAATCAAACCATTATCTCTGTTGAAGCTTTTTTTCTTACAACAAACAGAAAACAGAAATCATAAAAAGGGGGCAATCATACCCATAATGTACATATGTATATAAAAAATAACAAGATACCATAAACACAAAGAAGAAGATCGAGTGACAAACCACAGTCAACAAGACATGGAAACTTAATCAGCAACACCCATTCCACTAGATAAACACATTTAGAATTCAAACCATTGCGTCCTACATTTCAAAGGCTGCTGATCGAGTGACCGGGGATTCTTATGTGAAAGACTAAATGCTATTATAACGCGCGTCTGCATGGTGTACTAAATTATAATCATGGTACCTTTAATAACTATTCCATCAAATCTGAATTAATTACCATTACTTGTTAACTTTACTGAATCTAAGTCGCGGAAGACGTACTGAGCATGTGTTCGATAAAGCAAGCAATATACTAACTGTTAATCAGGTCACAACCTTCCAAGAAAACTGTTTCATTTATATTTCCTCAATAGTAATAAACGTTTCCTCGTTTGTGTGGTATCCATTTTAATAAACAGGACACCACACACATGAGGAATAGTTTCAGGGCCTTTTAATAGCTTCTCGGTAGTATGCGTTTAGCTCATTGTCGAACGCCGTACGGTAGCTGTCAGTTGGTAACATCTTCGTTATTCAATAAACGTTATGACTATGATGAAATGGCAGCTTTGTTGAATTCATTCTTAAGTTTTATATAGATCCTGGACGATCTAGAACCTTACATTTTGGATATATAAACTGTATGTTGCCCTCCCTATGTCGTTTTGTTATTTGTGTCTGGACGATCTAGAACCTTACATTTTGGATATATAAACTGTATGTTGCCCTTTCTATGTCGTTTTGGATATATAAACTGTATGTTGCCCTTTCTATGTCGTTTTGGATATATAAACTGTATGTTGCCCTTTCTATGTCGTTTTGATATATAAACTGTATGTTGCCCTTTCTATGTCGTTTTGATATATAAACTGTATGTTGCCCTTTCTATGTCGTTTTGATATATAAACTGTATGTTGCCCTTTCTATGTCGTTTTGATATATAAACTGTATGTTGCCCTTTCTATGTCGTTTTGATATATAAACTGTATGTTGCCCTCCCTATGTCGTTTTGTTATTTGTGTCTGGACGATCTAGAACCTTACATTTTGGATATATAAACTGTATGTTGCCCTTTCTATGTCGTTTTGGATATATAAACTGTATGTTGCCATTTCTATGTCGTTTTGGATATATAAACTGTATGTTGCCCTTTCTATGTCGTTTTGGATATATAAACTGTATGTTGCCCTTTCTTTGTCGTTTTGGATATATAAACTGTATGTTGCCCTTTCTATGTCGTTTTGGATATATAAACTGTATGTTGCCCTTTCTATGTCGTTTTGGATATATAAACTGTATGTTGCCCTTTCTATGTCGTTTGGTTATTTGTGTCGTTTGGAGATATAAACTGTATGTTGCCCTTTCTATGTCGTTTTGGAAATATAAACTGTATGTTGCCCTTTCTATGTCGTTTGGTTATTTGTGTCGTTTGGAGATATAAACTGTATGTTGCCCTTTCTATGTCGTTTGGTTATTTGTGTCGTTTGGAGATATAAACTGTATGTTGCCCTTTCTATGTCGTTTGGTTATTTGTGTCGTTTGGAGATATAAACTGTATGTTGCCCTTTCTATGTCGTTTGGTTATTTGTGTCGTTTGGAGATATAAACTGTATGTTGCCCTTTCTATGTCGTTTGGTTATTTGTGTCGTTTGGAGATATAAACTGTATGTTGCCCTTTCTATGTCGTTTTGGATATATAAACTGTATGTTGCCCTCCCTATGTCGTTTGGAAATATAAACTGTATGTTGCCCTCCCTATGTCGTTTGGATATATAAACTGTACGTTGCCCTCCCTATGTCGTTTGGATATATAAACTGTATGTTGCCCTCCCTATGTCGTTTGGATATATAAACTGTATGTTGCCCTCCCTATGTCGTTTGGATATATAAACTGTATGTTGCCCTTTCTATGTCGTTTTGTTATTTGTGTCGTTTGGTTGTTGTTTTATAATGTTTACCCTCACGTTTCCTTTTATTCACAATAAAATAATGGATGTGTAACAGGCGAAAGACGAAACAAACATTAAGATATAACAATTTAAGGCTAGAAAATTCATTGTTCAACAGGAATGGAATGGAACATTTTATTTTAAAACAAATAAAAGCATCAAATTACTATTTTTGTATTCCTGGAAAATAGTTTCTTGTTGTTCACCAGAAAATATTAATTCTAAACTATATTATTATAGGTAAAGATGTTTTAAGTATTAAATCCTATTTGCTCATTGAACCATTTCCGTATAACGCGACTAAGATAATGTTTTAATAAAAACCGGAAGTGTGTGAAAATGTGGGAGAAAGCAAACATTTCCACTAGAAAAATATAGGTTTTACGTAACCATGCTTAATAGACGATTAGACTGTAGAGTGTGCGTTATTAAATTTTAAGTGAATTGTGAATTTTTAATTTATTTTAAATGGAGGTAAGAAATGTTTATGTATTATTCGATATTCATATATAGAACAAACAAAAGAAGAAAAAAAAACATAATGATTTCGTTATTTTATTTTTATTTTTTAAACATGACCTATAATCTTGAAAATAATATAATAATTGTCAACTTTTTGAAAGCAACATAAGGTCAATAAAACATTTTTTTTTTTGAAACTTTGATTTGTTAAAGGTAATTTAGCATGAATAACTAATAATAATTAATTAATGCATTAGATTGTATTACATATTATACCTTTAATTAATGTACTAAGTATTAATGTATCCCCCAAGTTTTCCCGAAATTCACTAAAATAAAATTTCTTAGTTCAGGAAAAAACCCAATAATAACAGTCGGAAGGTTCAGTTTTCAACACAACTTTAAAATATCTGGTGGAAAATTGTTCAATTAAATAAAGAATCAAAGATAAACATAACTTATATGGATAAACCTATTTCAGATGATATTTATATTGACAAATCATCTATTTACAAAATTTAAATTTGTTCGCATAACCAATGGAATGTCTATTCTAGAAATAGATTACTTTAAAAATTTGCTGAATTTGTCAAAACCTGGTTGAATTTTTGGTTTTGGCTTCAATGCGCTCTTTAACTCTTTCCATGTTGGTTTTGATTATAACTGTTTGATACAAATTTTTCACTGATGAGCCTTTTGTTGACGAAACTGCCTATTATATATCTTGTATCGTTGATGAGGTCTTTGTAACTGACGAAGATGTTCTAAACGTTAAATCTAATTCGAAAAGATGTTTTAAAAACATATTTATATAGACCACAGTGAAAATGAGTCTTTCTTTATAACCACAAAGTCAATGAACGAGAATTAAGTGCGTGTGAATTTTTTGTTTATCATATTTCAAATACTTCAACAAATTCTAAACGAATATTTATTATTTTGACCGCTTCTAAAGAACGAGTTCAAAATATTTCAATGCAATATTGTTTACAAACAATGTCTGTGTTATTTACACAAAGGATATTGTCGGATTACTATGCACACTAGGGACAATAACATTTCACGGAAGCAAATAACTTCATTATTTAAATAATAAATCAAATAATTGTGTCTTTATCGTGTATATACTAAAATCCTTTTGAATTATTACATAAAGAAACTAGCTTCAGGATACAGCCATTTAAGTCGGTTAATTTTTCATAATCTTTAATCTAAATTAAATGTTTTGACAAAATAATTGACACCCACACTTATATACTACTACTATCATTTAGGAAAGCGATACAAGGCGACAATAAATTAAAAACCCAAAATTCCTCCGTTAAATTTTAAATTAAGCTATCATACGTCCATGTCATTACTTATATTTACAAACACAAAATGTAGACTAGCCAGAATAACTCGATCGATTGATTTCTTAGAGGTAGATTCATAATTGTTCAGTGGGCCGATTGTGAAGTTTACGGAACATTATACAACCTATAGCTCATGCTTGTATTGAAATAAGACGTGATATGATTTAAATTCGACAACTTTCCACAAGAGACCAGAAATTCAACACATTTAAGTGTAACCGTACGGTCTTTAATAATGAACAAAACCCCGGTATCGCATAGCAAATAGTAAAATAACAGAAATACCGAAATCAAATGAAAATTCAAATGTGAAAGTTCCGTATGAAATGGCAAAATCGAAAGCTTAAACGAATGGAAAACAACTGACATTTCCTAACTTGGTACATGCATTTCCTTATGTATAAAGTGGCGGATTTAACTATCACTAAGTCACCGGTAAACAATCCAGTGGGTATTAAGGACATATGGATACAAGATCCACACTATTTTTTTGTAATTATAGCAATATCTATGTACTTTGTGTAATGCTATGTAAAAATCCATTTTTTTATGTATGATACCGTAATAAAACAATTATTTTATATCATCTCAAACTCCTTACTCATTCATGTAGAAATAAACAATAATCTAACACAGACACAAACACTAAAACCAGTACAACACATAAAAGACGTTGATAGTTAGAAAATGCTAGTTTTTTTTGGTTAAAACAAATTCATCTTTTTATTTCCAGATGTCAACTGTGACATCCGTCATGTTTGAAGACAGCGGGTATACCATATATAATTCTTTTAACAATTACTCGTACTTGGAGAATACGACTGTTCCATTTATGAACATAACTAACTGTTCTACCCAAGACTGGATATACCCGCAGTTATCACTACTGAGTCAAAGAAAAGCTGTTCTGTATCTTCCAGTTATCATATTCTTGTTTTTATTGATGCTCTTTGGATGTTTTGGAAACTCACTGGTTCTATATATTTACTGTTTCCGATCGAAAAAGAGGTCAGCGAACAATTTTATTATTGCCATGGCATTGTTTGATTTTATTACGAGTGTCGTAGTGATGCCAATTGACATATATGATTTACTCTATCATTACTCATTCTATTCTAACATTGCGTGTAAAATATTCAGAGCTGTTGAAAGCGCTACTACATATGCATCCGCTGTGATTTTGATACAGATTGCCTTTGATCGTTACTTTAAAATATGCAAGCCTTTACATTTTGGTAATCGTACAAGAACAAAGTGTATGTCTATATCAGCTGGAATGTTAGCTTTAATTTTGTGTAGTCCAGCTGTTGTTCTTTTCGGAACAAGAAGAGAACAAATTTCCGGAAATTTATGTGGATTTGATTGTTCCGTTGATCAAAAATATAAAGGCTCGACCTTCCAAACTATTTATTATCTAATATTAGGGTTAGTGTTTATAATCACATTCGTTATATTATCAGCTTTATACTTTTTAATCTGGTTAGCAATCAAAAGAAGGAAAGGTGTAACTATCGGTGAAAACCCCAGACAAAGTGTTACGCAAAATGGCCGAAAAAGAATGTTATCAAGTGTGAGTGATGACGATTCGTCGTCAGTGGTACAAAATCATAAACTATTCCGCAGAACAATGTCCAGCTTATCAACTAAATCAAAACTCTCAAACTTATCTGAAAGGTTGTCCAATATAAAAGCTTCTCGGACGACAAAAATCTTCATCGCCGTTACCATTGCGTTTGTATTGAGCTATTTGCCGTCTGTTGGTGTAATGATTTGCAGATCTGTAAATAAAAAGATCGAAAAAGACTCGTCGGAATTCGTTCAAGTGCTCCTAAAGTTGTTTTCAAGATGCCACTACTTAAACAACGCCGCCAACCCAATTATTTATAGTTTCCTCAACAAACACTTCCGTGACGAGATTACAAAATTGACCAAGAGTATTGGTTTCTGTTGCAAGCATCGTTTTCGACCCCGCTCATTATCAACTTCTTCCGGATCTTCGCGAAAAGGACGTTCATCTAGATCAAATTCATACAAAAGTGAACGTACTCATGAATATGAATTGGAACATTTGAAGCATTAACGTTAATGTTATAAAACATTGCATATCAAACATTTTGCTGTTTACTATTAGCATTAAAACACAGACATTCAAGATAGTGTTTATCTTTTTTTTTTATGTTTTATATGATTAGTTTTAAAATAGATTCGAGACTTCAGCTAGTCGGATACCAGTTTTTCACAATAATGCTATTATACAATAATGTGAATTTTTGTTATTAATGTAAGATACTATTCCTACGAAATTGTTTGAAGAAAAGACTTCTTACCGTTAATAGTTGCAAAAGCTATTTGTTGGGCATGATCTTTTTACTCGAACCAATCAATTCCCCGTCAAAAAGACTAATGATGCGTGGCGGGATGAAGCATGTCCGTAAGCGGTCAACATTCCCCCTAACATGGGACAGTGGTATGAGAGCATAACACTACGCACCTACACTGGACAATGGCACAAAAGCACAACAATTGAAAACAAATTAGATCGATTATTCCCACAACAAATATACAAGTCAATAGACACAACAGTACCGAACTATGAATACTCACAGCTACTGAATTAAAGTTTATCGTCATAGTTTGTTATGGAACTTTTAATAGTTTCAAAAAAAAAAATTGTATTTGATTTGCTCTGATAACTGTTTTATTTTGAGTTGTAGACTTCTGGTGCACCTAATTACAATCCTGGTATTTTTGATAATACTTGTTTTCAAGCATAGTTATATTTATAAATACAAAATTGGATTCAAGACTACAATATCTAATTGATTAGGTAGAAAGACCTGATACACGTTCAAAGAGAAGCATGTGATCAGCGAATTATTAAATTGGAAGACGTCATGTACTAAAAAAGAAGTATTATTATTGTTATGACTAAAGTTGGTTCATCAGAATAAATGCCGACTAAATGAATCAAACACCTTTACTAAACGTTTATCACTTGTTGTCAATTTTTATAGTGCTAGATATACATTATATTTTTAGTTTGATGGATCGATATTCAAGCGAACATTCGGTTTCGGCATTGGGAATCAACACTGGTCGACTTGTTTTGTACTCGTTTGAAGCAGAACGCATACAGATTTTTCTTTAGATAACGAAAAAAAAGAAAACATTTTGTAAAGTTCTTTGGTTTAACATAAAGATATATCAATTGATGATGTTGCGTAGCTCAAATCCTAATTTCAATGATTTTTTACAACCCATAGACCCTACTGATCAAAACGTTAATGTAACTGCTAAAAGAAGGAAGGTCTGCTTCATGTTTTGATTGCATCTCGATACTGATAAAGATGTACGATTTCAAAATAGAATCTATCGCATAATAACATACTCTCTTCTCCATTATATGGCGTTGACATTCCGGTATTTTAGTTAAAAAAAATACGCTCTTGCATATTTCTCTCTCAACATAGTTCATTAAAGAGGACGTGCGCCTTTAATAAAACAACTGCGCAAGCAGATCATGAGTTATAAGAAAGAAAAAACTGAATTCGACACTACTTGAGTTTTACGGTGTCATGCTGATGTTTTGAATAGTTTTAAGGAAATCACATTGTTCTGTATTTTGGACATGGACCATTTCAGGAATTGCCTGAATTCATAGAACAGAGGTTTCATGTTAAAATACTCCATTGTGATTATATTTCTTGGAAATGCAATAACAATTATAAATTCAAAGCTATATTTCCTGTTGATGTCAAGTATAAAAAAAAGAAGGTGTGGTATTACTGCAAACGAGACAACTCCCCACAAGAGACCAAATGACATAGAAATTAACTGGACGGCTTCTGATTTATGTACCAAACAATGAACGAAAATGTGTAATGCAGCAACAAACGACAACCACAGAATTTCAGACTCCTGACTTGGGACAGACAGCCCCATAGTATGGCGGGATTAAACTATTTTGAAGGCGCCAACTCGTCCCTAATCTGTGACAGTGGTGTGACGACACAACATCTAAACAAACTATATATATACAAATCAGTTGAAAAGGCTTTAGTCTTAGAGGCATGATTTTTTATTAGTTGTAAGTGGCTTTGAACTAGCTGTCAGATAACTGTCAGATCTGTTCCTAGTGTCTGTTTGTTGTCGGGATGTACAAGTACCCGGCCAAGTCCATTTGTATTTTTGTCCATCTGATGAGTTAAGCCTTTTTCAATTGATTTTTATAGTTCGTTCTTATGTTGTACTGTTCCAGGTCAGGGGAAGGTTTGAATCCCGCTTACATGTTTAACCCCGCCTCATTATTTATATATGTGCATTTCCCAAGTCAGGAGCCTGTAATTCAGTGGTTGTCGTTTGCTTATGTGTTACATATTTGTTTTTCGTTCATTTTTTTTTATATAAATAAGGCCGTTAGATTTCTCGTTTGAATTGTTTTACGTTGTCATATCAAGGCCTTTTATAGCTGACTATGCGGTATGGGCTTTGCTCATTGTTGAAGGCCGTACTGTGACCCATAGTTGTTAATGGTTGTTTTTGTCTCTTGTGGACAGACGTCTCATTGACAGTCGTACCACAGTCGTACCACATCTTCTATTTTTATATTTACTCGACTGAAAGATACAAATAGAAATACATCCAACAAAACGCAGGGTAGACACGGCAGGAAACTTATAAATCACCACCAAACACAAATGCTAAGTACAGATCTACATCTGAGAAAAGTTCGGTGACTCTTTAACAATGTACGTGTTTGCCTTTATAAATAATTTGATATGAGCGTCACTGATGAGTCGTAAGTAGTCGAAACGCGCGTCTGCCGTATAAAATTACCAGCCTAATACCTTTGACAACTATTAACACCACTATGTTGATGCCATTGCTGGTGGACGTTTCGTCCCCAATGGTATCACCAGCCCAGTAGTCAGCACTTTGGTATTGACATGAATATCAATAATGTGTACTTTTTTTTATATAAATTTCCTGTTTACAAAACTTTAAATTTTTCGAAAAAAATAAGTTATTTTTATCCTAGGCATAGATTACCATAGCCGTAATTGTCACAACCTTTTTGATTTTTTTGGATCCTCAATGCTCTTTAACTTTACTTGTTTGGTTTTATAAATAGTTTGAAATGAACGTCTTATGTATACGAAACGCACGTCTGGCGTTCTAATTTATAATCCTGATACCTTTGATAAATATTACAACTAGCCAGTGCTGTGATACACTATGATATTATAATGATTTGGTGAAAAATAGCTGTAAATATCATCCTGTAAATATGGTGACATTGACTCTGCACACTCTTTCAAAATTCTGCATGATATGTTGTCTGGACAATTTGCTTTGCTTGCGTTTACTCCCTTTAGTAGTTTGATTGATCCCTCTGTACTGATATGTAGCTTTGGTATTCCTGATGTTTCATTATCAGTTATATTGAGAAAGCTATCAAGCTATCAGATCTTTGAGAGTGAAAAACTGACATCTGTTCAAAAGCCAATAAAAACTGATAAAAAATTATACATCTAAGACTAAATGCATATACCTGTTAAAAAGGGGCAAACAAGAAATGCGATGGTTTTAAACAGTGGAAGTTTTATTATTTATAGATATCAACATTTGAATAAAGTGTTCACACGGCTTCTTATAACTAGGGAATTAAAAGTTTTAACGACTAAAAGCTGGCTGCAGTGATCTCATTAAACTATACAACATCGTACCTTAAAAAAGTTTTTCGGATTTTAGAAGTCAAATGTGTATTTATTTGATAAGGGGACGACCATTTGATATTATTGGGGAGGGGGGGAGGAGAATTTTGAAAAAAAATAACTCAGCCTTGATAATCACAAAAATAAATGGTTTGTTCAATGTTTGTTTGAAAATAAATAACCTCACTTGCAATGTATTGAAAATAAATAACTCAGCAGGTCTATAGCTTCTTGGGCCTTCAGCGGTTCCAAAACCCTTCAAAAAAATCTTTTGGAAGAGTCTAGGTAAAACCAACTAAATTAACTTTAATACTATGTATGTATGCTATACATGTATATTGCTTGGGAATATAAATGATTCATTTCATGAAGAAAATTATAAAATACTTAATCTAATTATACCAATTGTCTTTTATAATATACTTATTACTATGTATTTTTGTTTCGTTTGTCCTGTATCACTATGTATTATCTTTAAATGTTTGTATATTATATTGTCCTCTTGTACACAAGTATTTTTCTGAGGTTATGAGTGAAATCTTGAATCTTAAAATTTCTGCAGAGGATACTGATCTTTTCTGATTAAATGGTACATAATGACTTGACTTTACATGTATTATTCATAATTGGTATAGTCCCTAGTGTTGACAGTGGGTTACTTGCCATTAATTTGTATACCCCTTCCAAATTTAGTTCTGCATGTTTAATGCCTCAAATTGCAAGTAGGGGGTGAAATTACACTGTAAAAAAATTTGGTCCAGCTGAAAAAGGTTTAAAATTAGCACTTCGGAAGCTGTCAATAGATTTCAAGACGCCCTATAAAAGATAAAATTGTCCATATTTTGAGTAAGGGGCGATGAAGTTTTCTATAATTTTGATATAATTTGTCCCAAAAGTAGTACAACACACTGTAAAAGTTTCTTTGAGAAAGCGCAGGTGGGATTTTTTTTTATTTTGTTCTAAAAGAAATGCACTACAAAATAATAGTGGTTTCGGACCAATTAACAAATATGTTTTCGAATATCTTAAATATAGTTGTGAAAATGAATAACCAGTCCCTTTTCTTTAATGAAAATGAAAAATCTTGCTTCAATAGTGCAGAAAATGAATAATCTGTCCTCTCAGCATACAAAAATAAATAACCGATCAAAAACAAAACCTTACTCCCCCCCCCCCCCCCCCCCCCCGAATATCAAATGGTCGTCCCCTAACATGTATAACGTCAACTTCAATCATTTGTTATTCGAAAAATGCCATATTGATGCATAATAATTATTCCAATTATCATCATCTTAGGTTGTAAAACTGGGGAAACCCGACCAAGGAAACCTTATATAAAGTTTTTTTTACATAGGAAACATGTCCAAACACAGGATACGCATTCGCGGCAATAATGATTGTTTTTAGGAAACCCGTCTATTTTTTATATCCTGTTTAAACAATTATAATTTCAATCTGTAAAATAAAATTTGGTAGCTATTAAATTTTGATAGACAGAAGCTACAGCACTATCTGTGCTAGAAAGGTAAAATTTGTATAAATAATCAATGTTCAAACGGGACAAAACATCGACAACCTGATAGGTGTAGTGGTAAATAAACATTAACAATAGGAAGACGGCAAACAAGGCACAAACATAGCAAAACATAGACAGCAATAGAGGGTTGAGGGGTGACATAAAACTAGAAATCTTTAGGACAAGACACAACAGAAAACTAGAATAAGGGCACACATAAAAATCTAGAATAAGAGAACAAGACAAAAATACAAACATCGCATAAAAGACAACGAGACAGGTGTCCGTGCAAAAAAATTAAATGAAAAATTATTAGAAAAAAATTTGAACAGAGAACACATTGGCAACAAGACAGGTGTCAGGGCAAATATTTAAATAGAGATAAAGAAAAAAAGAAGAAAAAAACGGATCATAACAAAGGCTTCGAGACAGGTGTCAGGGAAAACATTAGAATAGATATATAGAAAAGACACAAACGGGGCATAACATTGGCAACAAGACAATTGTCAGAGCAAACATTCATATAGAAATCCAATAAACAAGGCACAAACGGGCGTACCAAAGCAAACAAAACAAGTGTGAGGCCAAGCAATAAAAACTCTCAGAAAACAAGTAACAACTTGGCATAACAAAGCCAACGAAACAAGTGTCAGGACAAACAATAGAAAAAAAACAAGAGAACAAGCACAATTGAGACAGATAAAGGCGACACTAGTTAACCAATTTAAATAAAGAGTCAGAAGACATCAATTCGTTATTCAAAGTCCATAAGAAAAGTGATAACGAGAGGGCTAAAAAAAACAAAATAAGACTAAAGACAAGCAAAAGTACATGTTTCACGTAAATCAATTATAACGAGACAAATCAAGGTAACAAGCAAAATCTGAGGAAAACTTCAGAAGGAGGTAGATTGTGTGCAACGATAGCTTAATCTTGTTATACATGCTCGAAATGACACAACTGATAAGATTGTAGATTAGACGACACATGTTCTCTACGAAGTACGATATTTTATGACATAAAAAGAATTTATTTCTTCTTTACCCTTTTTTTTTTAGTTAGTTATCTTTTTTCCTTTTTCTTCTTGGATTTTTAGGATAGCATAGCTTTAATTGTCGATCAAGTAAATGCTATTGTTTTTACGGAGTGATATTTGTTATTCACAAATTACAGGGTGAAACATGATAATAGAATATTTTTTTTTTCATAATACAAAAAGACCAACGATTTAAAAATATATTTGAATAATACATAATAAGTTGTTATTAAGACTACAGTTTACTTATTTTTGCATGATGAATATTGTTTTAGTACGTTTTTTTCACATCTCCACATCTCCACATTGAAGAACTTCATACTTACAAATATTTACTTTTAATTTTATTTGCATCTAAAGAATGGAGAAAGTATAAAAAAAAACATTGGTCACTGTATGATAAAATATATGTTTAAGGCAGTATCTGAGATATTAAAAAAGCAAGAAATTCAAGTACATCTTTTTTTTTATCTGTGACATAGCTTAATTAAATACATGTCATACTCATTCCATATGTGTTTATCTCCTCTCATTACCGCAATAACTCGGATGTTTGCCTTTTTATTTGATTATAAATTTGATATTATTGGTTTACACGTTTCAATAATAACGCTGCAATAAATATTAACTTAGTTTCGAACAAGCAAAAAAAAAGGGTTTATCTTGTCTCTTTTCTGTGGGTTTTTAGCAAAAGGTTTAACAATTTCTTCATATGTTTCTTGGTTCCATATGCTCCACTTTTAGGTATCCTTCGATTATTAAAATGACTTTTGTGTGAAAGTTTGCACTTGTTGTGTTCATTTTCATTTTCAGTATTTCATTTGTTTAGTGAAAATTGCTCACTAAGTAAAAGCTTAACCTCAAACTTGTTTAGTGTTACTGCTGTTTAGAATTTTTAATCAAAAAGAATTTTTAATCAAAAAGAATTATTACTTTCACAAAAAAGCGGGCATCAAACCATTTAAGAAATAGTAATTGAAAATATATATCTAAACAATTTAGCTTTTAAGTGTTTTGTTTTTAAGAATGACAGGTCATGGGGAGGACAGAGGTGTAAAATGTGGGTGTTTTATATCGTCTCGCTAAATATATATGATTTAAGTCATCTTATTAATGGATACACTAATCGCAAAGCTATTAAACGAAAAATGAACGATGGTCAACCACTTAATGGTCATTTAGTTTATATAACGATCTTAAGAACAGGTTCATACATGTGAAAAACAAAGGTTCTAACAAAATTCAAATAATGTTTCTGTAACTTATATCTCCCAGATGTAAAAACACGATATGACGTCAAAATCTAGTTATCATTTTGACGTGGAAATGTGCTCCAAAAACAGCCTATTCCAAAACAGTTATTTTGTTTACTCAAATATTCCACAACAGTGGTGGTGATATCTGCGAAAGGGATAAGTAGGAAGGAAGGAAAAACATACAGTAATATCTTAATCATTGTATTAGTGGTTATTACAGAAAGTATAATAACACACCTTATCGCTTTATGTCCCTATTGCTTGACATTACAGAAGTTCATTTAACTCTGTGAGGTCACAAGAGAAAATGGGTCCAGAAAACAATCATTAATTGATTGATGGTTGTTTAATGACTAGATAAAAATACCTTATACGGATAAAAAGATGAATTTTAGTTTTGGAGAAAAAAAATTAAATAAGAATCAGTAACATCATCCACAAAATCCACAAATTATTGCTAGAAATCGCTTCGCAGGACTTGCATACAGAATCCGTAGATTAAAATTCATACTTAAGACTAACTAGATAAAGGTAATAGTAGTATACTGCTGTTCAAAAGTCATAAATCGATTGCGAGAAAACAAACCCGGGCAACAAACCAAAACCGAGAGAAACACATCAACTACGTACAACAGGAAATCAATGGAACAACAGAAACACAGAAGTGCAACAAAAGCCAATGAGTACAAACATGTACAAGTAAGGTGTAGTGAAGTATTGAAAAAGAAGAAAAAACATTCCATTTTGTTATCGCAAAAATCATGGAATGAACACCTTCACCTTCAGAAGCTAATAGTTACTAGACCCTTCAAATACCTGAATTCGCCCAATACAATTGAACAGAATAATTTAAAAGACAAAATGTATAGTTAACTTTTTTACGTAAATAAAGATTGACATGACATTTGACATTTTAGGGGAAATATGGAGGAAGCAGGATGTTTACAACATCAAAACTTTGCATTACTGCCAACATTAACGTTCAAACTTAGTTTACCTGCCAACTCAATATATTATTCAACAGTAGTAAAGTGTAGTAAAGTTTGTGTGTCCATATATTTGTGATTAGCCTCTTTCTCATCTTATACCATCTGTTCCGACAGCATAGGACGAATGACATTTGAAGTATGGTGAACAATACATAGATTAAATTAGTAGTAAAGCATAATTTCGGGAGATGCAAAACGAGATGTCAAACCATGTTGTCGATATATAAAATACTAGAATATAATTTCTTTCTCATTGTTCTGTGGAAACCTTATTGTTCTCGAGAAATAAGGAAGGCACTAATGATAGAACATAGGATTCCAAATGAAGATAAGTTGTAACTTTTACACACACAAAATAACACACACAAAACAACACACCAGACACAAAGTAAAAATGGTAAAACATTAAAGCATGCGATTGATTAAAATTTGTTTTCTTTTACAGATACCAACTGTCCCCTCTGCCATGTTTGAGGACAGCGAACATAACATACTCAATTCCTATCACAGATACATGGAGAATACATCTTTTACGACTGTTCCGTTTTCAGCAATAACAAACTGTTCTACCGAGGACTGGATATACCCAAAATTATTACAACTGAGTCGTAGAAAGGCTGTTCTGTATCTTCCAGTTATCATCTTTCAATTTTTACTGATGATCGTTGGGTGTTTCGGAAACGCACTGGTTCTCTATATTTACTGTTTCCGGTCAAAAAAGAGGTCAGCGAACAATTTTATCATTGCCATGGCATTGTTTGATTTTATTACTAGTGTCGTAGTGATGCCAATTGACATATATGATTTACTCTATCATTACTCATTCTATTCAAACATAGCCTGTAAAATTTTCCGGGCTGTTGAAAACGCCACTACGTATGCATCGGCAGTGATCTTAATACAGATTGCTTTTGATCGTTACTTTAAAATATGCAAGCCTTTACGTTTTGGTAATCGAAAAAGAACAAAATGTATGTCTATATCAGCTGGTATGTTGGCGTTAATTTTGAGTAGTCCCGCGGTTGTTCTATTCGGAACAAAAAGAGAACGAATTTCCGGAAATCTATGCGGATTTGATTGCTCCGTTGATCAAAAATACAAAGACTCCACCTTCCAAATGATTTATTATCTGATGTTAGGGTTAGTGTTTTTAATAACATTAATCACATTGTCGGCATTGTACTTTTTGATATGGTTAGCAATTAAAAGAAGAAAAGATATGATTATAGGTGAGATTCCAAGATTAAGTGTTACAAGTGGACAAAATGGCCGACGTAGAATGTTATCGAGTGAAAGTAGCGATGACCACTCATCAGTAGGACATAACCAAAAACAATTCCGAAGAACATTTTCAAACTTATCGACAAAATCAAAAGTGTCGAATTTATCAGAAAAACTGTCTCATATTAAAGCTTCTCGGACGACAAAAATTTTCATCGCCGTAACCATTGCGTTTATTGTGAGCTATTTGCCCTCAGTTGGTGTCATGATTTGTAGAACAATATATAAAAAGATTGAAAAAGACTCGTCTGGGTTCGTTCAAGTGCTTCTCAAATTATTTTCAAGATGCAACTACTTGAACAACGCCGTCAATCCAATAATTTACAGTTTCCTTAACAAACACTTCCGTGTCGAGGTTACAAAATTGACCAAAAGCATTGGTGTATGTTGGAAGAAATCGTACAAAAGTGAATTTGATCAGGCATATGAACTAGAACATCTTAAACATTAACAATAATTTGACCAAACATTATACATATTACACTGTTCTCTATATTCTAAAAACAAACACTTATTGAAAGTTTTGCTTTTTGTATATTTCTTGTCTGAATTTCGAGAGCAACTGCGTTCCAAAAGAGTGCCATGTATTAAATTGATATATAAAAGAAAAAAAATATATATGCCTTTTGACAGCAGCATCTGTGTTTCCTATTTTATAACCATTTTGATATGAACGTCACTGGTGAGTCTTATGTAGACGAAACGCCCGTCTGGCGTACTAAATTATAATACTGCGTTGATTGACATCGGATCAACTGGCCTAACACATTTTAGAAAAATGAGTAAAACTAAGTACTATTTGAATATTGAGGTACCTATAAGACAGGTATTGCTAAACGGTGGAAACGGAATATAGAACGGAATACGGAAGTTTAGCAACAATCCTATGTTTTCAAATTAAAAAGATTCAACTGCTAATTGCAGGGAAAAAACACATTGCTTTGAATGACAGTTTTGATAAAAGTTTTGCAATTTTTTTTTTAAATGTTTGCATGTATAGGTGAACACCTACAGAGTAAGAGAAAAACACCTTATACTATATTAGTAGATGAAATTATAACAACTTTTTAAACAAATGTAGATAAGTGTTTTGCTAAAGAACCAAATAGACCCAAGAGTTAGTATAACGATGGATTTAGGGTCAACATGGTTAAAACAAATCTACCATCTTAAACCTTCCTATATCCAATACTGAAATCTCAGATCTCTATCATTTTGACGATTAACTAGCATGTTATGCACGTATCGACACACGCAAATATTTGCACTGTAGTAAAACAACTCTTTATATCAACTCTCAATCTAGACAAGACCATTGTTTGTTCGTTTACGAAATGAATTGTTTACCTATAATTTACACTTATTTAACTATCTTTACATGTGTGTCAAATAGACCACAAAAACAAATTGCTGAAAGGCAAACATCCGACCATTGTTCAAAGAGAAATACAATATACATCAAAATAATTGAGCTATTTAAGTGTTTTCAGCCTTTCTAATTCTAAAAAGAGGGCAGGTCGTGGGTTGGACATATTGTCATCTATTGGTGTGAAATTGTGGGAGTTTTATATTGTCTCGCTAAACATTTCTGATTTAAGTCATCTTATTAATGGACATACTTATCGCAAAGCTATTAAACGAATAATAAATGATGGTCAAACACTTAAAGGTCATTTAGTTCATATTACGGTCATAGCAACGGATTATACAAACGAAATACAAAATTCTTACAATATAAAAATATTCTATGTGGAACATTAAATTGCTCTGGGTGAAATTATTAACAGTTGTAATTTAAAGAATGTTTTAATGACACTTCAAGTGTAATCTAAACAATAATATTTTATTATATTATTAGAAGAGTAATAACAACTTTATGGTTAATGTATCATTTCAGCAATAAATTAATCAAAACATATTTCAGATTTTGAAATTCATTTTATAAATGCACACAAAATTTAATAACAATCCGGATTACTGTAGAATTTCGCCTTGGAATAGGACGTTGGCGCTTTTTTCGCCTGTAACACGATAGGACAGTTGCGCTCCAAACACTATGAACATTTGCGCCTTAAATTTTGATACATCTTTTTTTAATTTGACCAGATATTTTACCTCGTGTACCTGTAATTCCAATCAGTAACGTAAATAAATTAAACTTGTATGTGTTAGTTCCCATTGACACAGTCATTAAAGCATAAAGTTATAGAGACAGGTACAGGAAAAATGTATATGTCACGATGAATTTTTATCATTGAACAACAGTAGGATAATTACATTAGATTTCGTTATAGTGATGAACAGGCATCTGAGTTAAGAATTTAGAAATAAACACTTATTGTTATAAAATATATGAACATTGTGCAATAAACTATTTTTGAAGTATAAAGATTTCTTTGGATGTTTTAGATAAATTACGTGCTTTCGATGGTCCTTTTGGTTCTGTTGACAGTTTTGATTTTTCTATTCTTTACACTACATCTCCCCAATATCTTATCAAACAAAAGTTTTCCTATTTAATTAAATGGTCATTTTGGTAAATCTGAATGCAAATGCATTTGCTGCAACTCGTTTAAATATAAAAAAAGATGTTGTATGATTGCCAATGAGACAACTATCCACAAAAGACCAAAATAACACAGACATTAACAACTAGAGGTCACCGTACGGCCTTCAACAATGATCAAATCCCATACCGTATAATCAGCTATAAAAGGCCCCAATAAGACAATGTTAAACAATTCAAACGAGAAAACTAACGGCCTCATTTATGTAAAAAAAAATGATAAAACAAATTAACGACAACCACTGAATTTACAGGCTCCTGACTTGGGACAGGCACATACATAAATAATGTGGCGGGGTTAAACATGTTAGCGGGATCCCAACCCTCCCCTAACCTGGGACAGTGGTATAACAGTACAACTCATCAGATGGACAAAAATACAAGTGGAATAAAGCCTTCTTCTCTAATGAGAAAGGTAAATAGTTACCAAAGGTACCAGGATTATAATTTAGTATGCCAGACGCGCGTTTCATCTACATAAGACTCATCAGTGACGCACATATCAAATATTTATGAAGCCAAACAAGTACAAAGTTGCAGAGCATTGAGGATCCAAAATTCCAAAAGGTTGTGCCAAATACAGCTATTAAGGAAATCTATGCCTGGGATAAGAAAATTCTTAGTTTTTTGAAAAATTCAATGTTTTGTTAACAGGAAATTTATAGAATTACCAAATTATTGATATTCATGTCAACACCGAAATATTGACAACTGGGCTGGTGAAACCCTCGGGGACGAAACTTCCACCAGCAGTGGCATCGACCCAGTGGTGTAAATAGTTATCAAACGTACCAAAATTATAATTTAGTACGCCAGACGCGCGTTTCGTCTACATCAGGCTCATTAGTGACGCTCATATCAAATATGTATTTAGCCAAACAAGTAAAAAATTGAAGAACATTGAAGATCCAAAATTCCAAAAAGTTGTGCCAAATACGGCTAAGGTAATCTATGCCTGGGATAAGAACATACTTAGTTTTTCAAATATGCTAAAAATACTTACTGGAGGTGTGATGAGATGATTGAAGCTGTTAATTTCTCCTTGTTTGTATTTATGTACGTTTTGGCAACAAAGTTTATCGACAGGTTGTAGGTATCCTTATGGGCACTTATTGCGCCCCTTTAATAGCAGACTTGTTATTGTACTGTTATGAATCACAGTTTATGACTAAACTCTGTAAAGCACCGTCGAAATTGTATTTAATTGATAAATTCACCAACACTTACCGTTATCTTGATGATAGTTTTTCGTTAAAATAACGAGTTTTTTTCAATATACTGCTAAAAAGTCAAGTCCCAAGGGACTTAATTTAAATAAATCAAATGTAAACGGTAATAACTGTCCTTTCCCAGATTTAGATATTTCGGTTTTAAACGGGAAACTCCACACTCAAATTTACGACAAAAGGGACAATTTTTAGATGCATGGTGATATTTCCTTGGCACCATTTTACGGTGTTTATATTTCACAGCTCGTTCGCTATGCCCGTGTCTGTTTTGACGTTTTTGATTTCAACGAACTGTTTACTGTTAGGTTATTAAACCAGGGATATCGTTCCCATAAATTACTTGAAACCTTTACTAAATATTTCCATAGATATAAAGATTTTGATTTGAAGTTTGGTTGTACCAAAACTTATTTCAAACGGGATAGCGCATCCTCATTTCCACAGAGATGTTGTTAACCGTGCACGGAAATTTAGAAATGATCCTGGTTAACTTATTGGTCCTTCAAATAAACTTATTCTAAAAGGTTACCAATTCAACACTGTAATAAGATCATCGAATACTGTTTTATTGGTATAAATATTGATTTTGTTATCAGTAAATTAAAAGCAAATTAGATATTACAAGCATGTTGTATACATATACAAATTTCATGGATCTGCAATCTGTCGATACCTGTGTCTTGGAATTGCACAAGGTCATGGTTTTTTTTCTCTGACGGTTTATGACGTCTCTACACTATATCCATTGAATGTTGGATGTGCACAGATTGATAATTAAGTCTTAGGTGCATGTTTTTTTATTAGTTGTTAGTGGCTTTGAACTAGCTGTCACTTAACTGCGAGTACTCTCAGATTTGTTCCTAGTGTCTTTTTGTTGTTGGGATGTAAAAGTACTCGCTCATGTCCACTTGTATATTTGTCCATTTGTTGATTTAAGCTTTTTTCATCTGATTTTTATAGTTCTTATGTTGTTCTGTTATACCACTGTCCAAGGTTAGGGGAAGGTTGCAATCCCGCTAACATGTTTAAACCTGCCACATTATGTATGTATGTGCCTGTCCCATGTCTGTAATTCAGTGGTTGTCGTTTGTTTCTCGTTCATTTTTTTAAAATTTAAATAAGGTCGTTAGTTTTCTCGTTTGAATTGTTTTACATTTTCATTTCGAAGCCTTTTATACATCACTATGCGGTATGAGCGTTGCTCATTGTTAAAGGTCGTTCGGTTACCTATAGATGTTAATTTTTGTGTCATTTTGGTCTCTTGTGGATAGTTGTTTCATTTCATTGGCAATCATACCACCTTTTCTTGTTTATAGCACTGTAATTGACATGAGGGCGAAAAACCAGTCAGAATAGATTGCAAGTTGTTTATTCTTTTGGGTTTAGATATTTAATAAAAACTTACCTATGTACTATATGATGACCATTAAACTTTTAACCATAAGAAAATATTGTACACGCGAAAATGCCCTATACAAAATCTGCATATGTCCATATTTAAAAAGCGCAAATGTCCTGTGAAAAAGCACAAATATATAAAAGACACTAACCCAAATGACTCGGTAGCATTACCGATTTTCTGCTTTTCCGCTCAGGAGCTAATTTTGAAGGTTCATACCATTTTGTTTTTTTATGTATGGTAGCAATACACAGATAAAGGTTGCAGGTATAAAAATAGAAGACCTGATATGATTCCCAATGTGACAAGAATCAGAAATCAAAATGAGGCAGCATTCAGCATTTATAGGGTATATTACAGCTCCTAACAATGAGTAAATTAAAACCATACCACTAAGCAAACCAAAAAAATGCTTTTTTTCTTATTATGTACTAAGTCAGGGAAATGACCATTGTTTTATCATAGTTCGTTTCTATGTGTGTTACATTTCAATGTGTTTCTGTTTTTTCGTAGGTCTCTTATATTTGATGCGTTTCCCTCAGTTTTAGTTTGTAATCCGGTTTTGTTTTTTCCTCAATCGATTTATAAATTTCGAATAGCGTTATACTACTATTGCCAGTATTTGAAACATTTAAAATGAGAAAAACAACTGAATTTGTCAAAATTAGATTGAAAAAAGTTAAATCATTTTATTTTATTTACAATTTATATGTCAGATTAAATGTTTACTTACAAAAGGATCGACGTGACATTTAAGAGGAAATATGATGGATGTTATAACACCCAAACTTGGCATAACTGCAATCTGAAACACCCTAACTTGGTATTACTGCCAACTTTATTTATGAACTGAAGTAAAGCGTGGGTGTTCATGTGGTTGTGACTAAGCCTCGTTCTCATTTCACAATGGCTTACTTTCTGCCAGCTCTGGAAACAAAAAAAGGAAGTAGGGTGCGCCAAAAATAGCAGGAATAAGATATTGTTGTAAACAATTCATTGACTACTTAATCAAATGTTTAAAATCTGTCTTTCTCAAAACGACGAAAGAAGGTATATTGTTGGGGTACCGAGAAGAAAAAAAATAAGATAATAGTATAAATGTTGACCTATAGGTGTTAACTTCTACGCCATGTAGTTCAGTTGGAGAGTTATCAAATTGGCAATCATAATAACACTCTGTATCATCACCACCGGATATAGGTACTCTTGGACGGGTTCTCTGTTCATTGTCTAAGACATATTATATTATAATTTACCTGTAAATATAGTGGAGTGACCAATCCAAAACATTTTCAACTTTAACGTGTTTTAAATTATTGTTTTACGTACTTTAGGATCGACATGACATTAAATGGGAAATACGGTGTATGTTTTTACATGTACAGTAACACTCAAACTTGGCAAAACACCCACATTTGGTAATGCTGCCAACTTTATTCATAAACTGAGGTACAGCGTGGGTGTTCATGTTGTTGTGACAAAGGCTCTTTCTCATTTCATAATGACCTTCAATTTCATATAAAAAAATCAAGAAAAAAACTAATATAATGAGGAATGCGTCTTGTAAACAGTTACAATTTCCAAAAGCCAAAAACAGAGCTGTATAAGAAATCTTTTATATATTCAGCATCTATTGTATCGAATAACTTACAAATATCTCATTAGAAGAAATCAACCTCAAGTACAAGCTCATTCATAAAAGTTTTTTTTTAAATTACTTGGAACATTAAGAAGCTTTGTAATTTATATGCAGACCATTTTCCCACTCTTACTCAAACTTAAGATATTGTTGAGATAATTTGAATGCTGCGAAAACTAATATATGAATTTGCAATGTTTACCTGTTTTGAAAATTGTATACTTCATAACAATGTTTTATTTCATTTTTTCATATATATGTGTGTGTTTGTTTCAGAAAAGATTCGTTTTATAGCTAAATGTGTAACTCTATTTAGATTAGGAATTATTATTATTAATAGTATTAATGAATTTAGTGTAAAGACCTCATTTAAAGAGAGGCGAAAGATACCAAAGGGGCATTCCCACTCATAAGTCGAATTAACAGTCACAGAGAAAAACACTACTTTGTGAAATGCCAAAATAAGGTATCTAAGGATTGTAGTACCGCGAATAAGGTTGAATTGGTGACCTTTGAGAACACGTTTAATCAAAATCTGTGTACCCAGATTGTATATAAACAACATCACCGTAAAGATAAGGATGTGATATTCCTTTGAGAATAAGTTTTCTAAAGGTACAGCTTAGTTTCCTAACCAAAGCCTTGTATCTAAGGACAATTTAGTAATGGTTTTAGGTAATTTTTTGTATGAAAATCCCTGACCAAACATTCACCAGTAATACATAGAGTACGCTCTTTAAAATTCAAACGTCACCACAGATTTGAATACAAACAGATTGGTAAAAGAGGCGAAGAGTTAAAATTTCATTAGGAATCATACGGAATGAGTAGAGACAGGTAATGCAGTCGAGGAATTCGTCTCGTATTGAGAAAGTTTTACTGTGAACTTTGGCGTGGCTAATTTGTCAATATTGGAAGAAAAATACAGACCATTTCAATATTCTGGCAGTTTTCACTAATCAACCATTTCTTTGATGTAACTATATTTAAAAAAAAAAACATAGTAATAAGGTTAACTTATAACTCCTCGATAAAAATATAACTCATTTAAGAAAATAACATGTAAAAAACTGCAAGCGTCTATGTACATGGGTCCCTGATTACAAATTTCCTCCCCCATTCTGAATGGTATGGTTGGAGCCTTCAGTCAGTTAAATACAAATGGTAGCGTACGCTATTAATTTATTACTTTGGGATAGCATACGGCGTATTATGGTAATAGTGAACAAAAGAGTAAAACATGCTTTTTGATTTGAGACTTTCCGTTTTAAATTTTCCACGGAGTTCAGTATTTTTGTGATTTTACTGTTTATGCTACATGGACTGAGAGAAACAAGTGATCAGTATGCTGGGGTTTATAATTAACAATATATTTGTTGAATTTGGAGGTACACTTTTTCAACACATTGTCTGTGATAACAAACTGTATGCCTCTTCTTATTTTAATATGATTGGATTCCCTAAATATATTCATCGGAACTAGAAATTAAAGACTTCTTCTTCCACGAATTTAACGTATGAGTTCATCTCAGTACCAGAATCTATGACAGACAAAACGATTTTGATTTTAAGTTACTAATTTCCAACACCTAAGTAGCAATATATCAACTTCCCCTGCATATTAACAGATATATTTCAAAACTTATTTGGTATTCAAGAGCTTGCAGCTGCTACTCAGATTTTTGTAAACGGTCACCTGTGTCTGAGTTGAAAGTTAGTGTACAAAGGGGTATCTAGGTCAAGAACGTCTCGTCTTTTTTTCTAAAGAGGTTCATCGTAAGATACCTTGTTGATAAATATTACGTATCAACCTTACAAATAATACACGATGGTCTTGCATTATAGATTATGGGTACTGACGTTGTTTATCATCTTAATAACAGTCATGTTATAATATTCTTTTGTTTGTCTATTTGAATATTACCTTTACTGTTTATTCTGTTTTCTGTGATATTGTTGTTACATATAACGTGACTCTGTACTTATGCATCATGTTATTGTATTAAAATACTAAGTGTGCTAAGGTAGATTTCTGTATTCTTGTCTTCCGTTTTAACTTATGTTTTTTGTCTATAAGCCTTTTTATGATTCTTTTTACATATTTGTTATTTTCTATAAACGATTAAAATAAAAACAGAATGTTGATTGTTGTATCCCTATTTTTGACATTCTTACCTTACATTTTTTTCTCATATCGTTGTCAATATAATGGAATTTTATGCGACTGACATACAAATTGAGAGGATTAGCCAACTAGGGTTAGTGCACCATATTCTGCATGAGAAAAATCTTGTTCCAAGTCAAGAATATGACAGGTGTTATCCATTCGTTTGATGTGGTTGCGCATTCGTTTTTGCCATTTGATTCGGGACTTTGCGTTTTGAATCGGTATTTTTGTAATTTGTCTTTTTAGTGTCTGTTCAGTAAGAAGCAGTGTTTGCCTATCATTAATTCAATAAATTGCGACTTGTTGCCTTAGTTTTATTTCAAAAAACAAATATTTCATGCATTATAATTGACAACATATTTGCGATTTTTGAAAGGTCGAACTTTTTTAGACTAAAGTAGAGAGCACTGAGTAAATAAAGTAAAGACAGCAAGCATTGTCTTTAAAGCAAACTTGTCTTTAAAGCAAACTTTGTTATTTTGTATTTATTTCTTAAGCATTTCAGTTCACGTACACTTATCCTCGTGACAAAGTTTTCCTTTTTATACAAAATATATTATTTATTCCCATGTATGAAATAATGGCAATGGGTACATACATGTTATTTGGATACAGTAAGGCATGAAAATACACATACTACTCTTAACACAGTGGGAACTACTTAACATTCCCAAATTCTAGGTCAAAATGAGAGAAACCGCAGTTAACCAATTTGACACCAATGACTTCTTTACGTATAAGTGAATGTATACTAAGTATGTATATTAATTATGTATATACTGCTGTGGTCAGATCTACATGTATCCCATGTATCCTTAAACCGGAAAGGAAATACTTGTTTACATTAAGTAGCTTAAGATGACTGTTATAATTGATATTATAGTATTACAAATTGAAAAAATACTACAATAATACAGATCCTGGTAAAGAGCTCGGACTCTTTGAGGTAGGTTTCACAAGTTTTACTTTAATAATTTTAAGAAATATCTTGCCTGTTTATAAATTATTTTCTGTTTCGCTTGTAAACTCTATAGTTGATACGAACCGTTCAGCATCACAGGCTCAAAACAATCACTTAAAAAGTTGTATGATTGCCAATGAGACACCTTATTACAAGATATCAAACTGCCGTAAAGTTTAGCGATTGTTTTATGAAATTATCATCTAACTAACTGCCAAAGATGTGGAATACCATATAACAATTACCAATTACAAACTGATATAAACATTTCCTTTTACCTCTCCATTCTTCTTATCTTTTCTTCATTAATTGTACATAAAACGTACGCCTTATACGCTTCTCAATTCTATTTAAAACATTTTTTCAAAACTGTAAACTATAAATATTATTTATTGTAATTTTCATCCGGGGCTTTGATCGTGGTGGGCTTACGATTTCCTGGTGAAGGTTAATCAAGAAAATCATTTCGGACGCACCAATTAGTAAAGTGTCATTGTCATATATCATAGCCAATCTGTTTAATTTAACCAATGATTTAAACAAGCTCTCAATCCGTTTGATATTCATTTCACCTGAAAACCATACGTCCATTAGTGAATTATTGCAATATTTTATATCATTCTTTATAAATAATACCAATTTAAGTAATTGATCTTATATTACGTTGTCACGATTTGCTTCCAATATAAAGAGCTTGACATTCAAAATTGTTTATTTTTCAGATTTCAACATGCATACAATCAAGGTATTAAATTGCTGCACATTTAACGTTACTAGAGATAATGGATCGTTTTCTGACCATACACAGAAATGTTTAGAATGTCTTAATAGCGAGAAGGCATTTCTATACATACCAGTTATAATTTTCGTTGCTTTGATCATGGTCATAGGAACGTTTGGAAACATCATGGTGATATATGTGTATAACTGGGGATTTAAGCGAAGATCGGCCAATTTTTTCATCAGTGCTATGGCCGTCTTTGATTTACTGGGATGTCTTATATCAATGCCTGCCGGTGTTTATGACCTTATTCATTCCTACACTTTCAATGATAAAATTGGGTGTAAATTAGTAAAGTACACAGAGGCCGCCATCATTTATGGATCAGCAATAATTCTTATCGAAATTGCATTTGACAGATACTTTAAAATTTGCAGACCATTACGGGTTTTGATGACTTCAAAGATTAAAACTATGTGTATGGTTGCTTGTATAGCTGCTTTTATTCTTGCATCGCCTGCATTGTTTTTGTTCGGGGTTACAAAGCAACCAACGCCAATAAACGGTACATATGGTTATGACTGTTCAATAGACGAAAAGTACCGAGGAACGGCATTTCCGAAAGTATATTATAATATGCTTACTGTGGTATTCGTTATAACTTTTTCGTTGTTGGCAGGATTTTACATAAAAATTTGGATTGAAATTCGACAACGTCGTGACTGCGGGGTAGGAACGGTTTATGGGTCAACCAGAATAAAAAATGCTGTCAAACTTGCACGCACTAAAAATTCTATGTTCGCAAGAAGTATCAGTAGTGAAAGTAAGGACAAGACGCCAATGTCGCCAAAATCATCCAAAAAGATAACAGATGATATTTCTCCTGAAACTGAAAAGTCTCCTCCATGTTCCCCGAAAGTCCTATCGCAACCTAAAACAATCAAACTCAGTAGGACCACTATTATATTTTTCACCGTCACGGTAGCGTTTGTGGTAACATACTTACCAGGACTAATCATAATGATCACAAGGAGTGTGGTGACTAATTTTTATGAGGATTTATCACCGATCGAGGAAATGATTGTGAAATTATTTTCCAGATTTTATTTTATCAACAATGCAATTAATCCGATTATTTACAGCTTTTTGAACTCAAGATTTAGGAAGCAGTGCTCGAAAGTGTTTATTTCCATAGCTATGTGTTGTAAGAACGTAATGAAGAATAAAGATGACATTTCGTCACATGATTATTCGAGATCGTATACATATTAAAAAACAATGCATTGACATTGACAAATAAAGGTTGTTCTCCGGAAGATCTCGGACTTTATCCTGTTATTATATTAGCATTACCAATTTTCAGTAAAGCTTTGTCTTACTTAATTTAACTTGTCATATAATGTAATACATGTATATACGGAATATTATAAACATTTGTAATTGTCGCGTGCATATTCAATATAAAGTGTATGTATTATTGTTAAAGCATGTTCTTATAAACCATATGTTTTCCATAGTGAAAGTACACAATAAGTTTTCAATAAATGTTTAAAATATAATTCTTTAGTTTATAAATGAGCCTTTTCGGGTTCAGTTTGTTTTATAAGTACTAACTTGTGTATTTGCAAATGACCGGTCATATAACTTGGCTCAATTATCGTAAGACGTGTTTCTCGTGTTACATATTTGTTTTTCGTTCATTTTTTTTTTCATATAAATAAGGCCGTTAGTTTGAATCGTTTGAATCGTTTTACATTGTCTTATCGGGGCCTGTTATAGCTGACTATGTGGTATGGGCTTTCCTCATTGTTGAAGGCCGTACGGTGACCTATAGTTATTAATGTCTCTCATTTTGGTCTCTTGTGGACAGTTGTCTCATTGGCAATAATACAACATCTTCTTTTTATATATATTCAATATGAAAACAACTAGAGATTTGCTAAATTATTTTTGTTTTTCAATCAGCGAAGTGAATTAACCTAAAAACTACTGTAGTTCTAGAAATTCAAAGCAAGCTTTACAGTTTTTGACCCTTTTATAAATTTGACATCAAATGTTCCGAAAGGATAAACATATCTTGTTTCACTAGTAGTACCCATCGTGTTGTTCACTGCAAGGAAACATTTGATGATATGTCTCATTTTGATATGATACAACCTTAAAAAAGGATTGTGGCTACAATAGTTTAACATATCAGTAATCACATTGTCACAAATCTTTAAATTAATAACAGTCAACTAAATCATGATGACACCGGGTAATTGGCTATTTTGTAGGTCCTGTAGTGGTCTTGTAGCTCTTCAACTTTTTAGGTTCATATACATTTTTTAGCTTTCGTTTATTCGGTTTGAGCGTGTCTGGTGCAGGTTTATATAGAAATTGCTTAGGACGCATGCAATTTATAAAGTGATGTTTTCATTTTTAAAATATTCAGATGGATCATGACTTCAACTTCACCATTATAACCCCTTAGTTAAAAAGCGTCTGCAAAAACAGTTACCCTCTATCAAGGAAATCATTATAGTATGTATACGCAAGGTCTGTTGGAAATTAGATAGAACGACTCATTAAACCCATGATTTACCCATTGCATACAGAGATTTCCGACAGTTTTATTTTCTATTGTTTTGACCACGCCTGCTGTTCTGTTAAATTGTTAAAACGCTTCACTAGCGGGTACAAAGGAAGACAATAGCGGTCAACCGAAATCTGAACATCAGCTTAAAAAAATCAGAACAATAATATAAATATCAAATGTGCTAAATCAAATTTTCAAATTCTCAACATCATGTTTGCTACATTAAAACCAAAATCTAATATAAGATGTGTTAACAGAGTAAAATGTTAACATCAGATGTGCTATATTGTAAAGTTAAAACATTAATTCTGGCATTGGAATACGGGTATTTTTCAATTTGTTGTACATGTAACACAATTTAAAAAATCATTTTAAATTAAGGAATTAAGGAATACATGTCCTTCCCAGTAATTCTTTAGCCCCGGGGTTATTTTTTGGGGGATGGGGTTGCGGCATTTGTTTTGTTCTTTTAGGTTTTTTTTATACAAAAACTGAGATGTCAACATAAAATGTAAATAGGGCTAAAAGAACTTAAAACAACAAATTAGTAGAACTATACCATTAAACTATATAAAAAGATAAAAAAAAAAAAAAAAAAAAAAAAAAAAGGATCAACACATGGTCCTATATAACATTTTGTATCGTCCTAGTGTATGTACATTAAAATCAAACTCATTTTCAAGGGACAACATTACAATAAAAATGATCAGTGAAAGAAGTTATCAATAAGATGCATTCATGGGTAACGTTAATCATTTGGAACAGGGAGCCAACCTAACAAAGTAGAACGGTCAAGATCAATTTGTTTTTACAGCGAACATACCACGGGCTCTCTGAAACATGCATTTACGAAGATGTGGTATGAGACAGCTCTCTCATTTAAGTAACAAGTTGAAAAAGTAATCCTTTAAAGGTCAAAGTACAGTCTTTAACACGGAGCCTTGGCTCACACCGAACATCAAGCTATAAAGGGTCCCACAAACGACATGTGTAAAACCAATCAAACGATAAAACCAGCGGTATAATCAATATGAAAAACAATACGAGAAACTCTTATGAACCATATCAACAAACGACAACTACTGAACATCAGATTCCAAACGAATGCCTACTTAAGGTTAAATTACAAACCCTTTGGAGTGAACGAACCGTTCGATAAATTATATTGAAGAATAAGACAAAAAAAATGCACCAAAGAATGACATAAAATTGGCAGAAGGGTGTAAAGAACCGTTTTATACATTGATGATTCAATTTTCACCGATTGAACAATAAAATGTCTAAAATAAACAATTAACAATTCATGGACTCGATGAGTTGTTCCTGCGTTTGGTGTGTAATCCAGTCGTAAAGCCATTTTTAAAAATTAATCATTTTTAGTTTAAACATATTTATTTATAGTGTATTGATAAACATGTTTTGCAAATTATATTAATCCCTTTCCACTTTGCGGGTGCGAGCTCTGCCTTGTAGCGACATTAGCCTGCTCTTTTTCGAAATCTACAACGATGTCTTTAAGGTGCAAGAGCCATTTATCGTCCCCTTCCGACGGACTATCATCGTTTCCTCAATGCCATAATTGCAAATGGTGTCAAAGGAGAGCCGAAAATTCTGTTCCTGCAATTTTCCTCCCGGAACGGGAATCGAATAAGGAACCTTTGTGTTAGTAGTTAACCATTGTCATGACCTTCAAAAACTACAGATGGTCATTTAACCTGATAAACACAAACATAAATATTAATAGAAAGCGTTCACGTGCTATTGTATTTTCTTGATCTGTTTGATTTCATGTTATAGGTTAAAAAGATATGTTAATAACCATTGGTAACATTTATTAGATAGATTTTAGTAGATCTAATCAGTCAACTAAATGGTTCTAGTTCAACCTTGTCTCACTTTCAATCTTTTCCTTGTAATCGCTGGACACGCCTAGTGCATGCGTTATCAATTCCCAGCATAGGGGTGAAATTAAAGGTCACATTAATACAGATTCAATTGAAGTCAATAATACATTGAGTCATAATTAAAAACCGTACCTTGACCTTAAATGGTTGTGATTTGGATGGAGAGTTGTCTCATTCGCACTCATACCACATCTTTCTTGTTTTTTGTTTTGAAAAATTTTGGGCCTTATTGACTGATAATGACGAGTCATAATTTCAAAATTCCGCATTTATTGATACTTGTAAAAATGAGCCGCATTTTAATTTCTTGCCTATTTTTTTTAGCTTATGTCCCTTTTAATATTTGAATATTGCTTCATATATTAAACAGTTGTTATTGGTAATTGAAAACATTATTAAAAAGTAAAATCACAAAAATTCAGAAAATTCGGAAAACTAATTCGAATATCAAAGGGAGTTGCAAAGATTTGTGGTATAAACAATCATCTCAAGCGTATCCAGTGTATTAAAACATAGAATTTTGGCCAAGTTGTTTGAGAGGAGAAGATTTTTTTGGAAAAATTGGAAACGACGGACGACGGACGCCAAGTCGGATGAATATAAAGGTCACTTGGACTTTCTGACAGATGAATTACTCTAACTGGAATATAATATTATTGTTTTTTCATGCAAAATCTTATTTGATGACTTATTAATTAGAATGTAAATTATAACATGTATCATACCCTACGCAATGACGTGCTGTGGTTACAGTGACATGAAGTTTATTGCGTGAATGTCGTTAGCGGAAATTAAGATTTTAAATAAGTAATTAAAAAACAAAAGGAGGAAAGGCCAATTTCAATTGTATTTGTTCCAACCAAAGGTGAAGCATCTCAAAGTGGTACAATTCTCCTGGAATCTATATCACACACTTCAAATACTTTAAATAGATATAGGAAGATGTGGTGTGAGTGCCAATGAGACAACTCTCCATCCAAATAACATTTTTTTTTTTAAGTAAACCATTATATGTCAATGTACGGCCTTCAACGTGGAGCCTTGGCCCACACCGAACAACAAGCTATAAAGGGCCCAAAAATTACTAGTGTAAAACCATTCAAACGGGAAAACCAACGGTCTAATCTATATAAAAAAAAACGAGAAACGAGAAACACGTATATATTACATAAACAAACGACAACTACTGTACATCAGATTCCTGACTTAGGACAGGTGCAAACATTTGCAGCGGGATTAAACGTTTTAATGGATCCAAACCTTCTCCCTTTTTCTGAAACAATAGCATAACATCACAAGTTCACAACATAGAAAAACACACGATAAAATATCAATTGGCAGACTTAACTCAATCAAAAAACGTAAATGATTACACAATGAACGAATAAATTTGATCTGCGATATCTGAATACAAATGCACAGTTAATAAAATATCAGAGACAATTTAAACATTCATGACCAAAAAGCAATATATTCTAGTATTCTTTAACTGTATTTTACGATCCTTTACGATAGATATTTAGCTAATCTGCAATCACTTCCATCATCATGTCTAACATAATATGTACTGTGTGCACGATAACTCTATGTTCTACTGTCGAGGAAAAGAAACACTAGGCCACCTCAGTATACTCTATATCCAACATTTCATTTTTGTTACAGTGATTTGACTGTAAGTGTTGCTTTCCAACTATTGCAACTCATTCAAAATTATGATTAAATAAAACAAATTGCGATTTGGTCAGAATTTTTAATAAGTCGCAATAGGTGGAGTGCAAAACTAACAGTCAAGTCACAGTATCAATATATCATAATTACACGGTATGGTTCAAGCTTAATATATTCTTTTAACTTAGTCATTACTCTGAAACACAAGTTTTTAATTGGTTTATTTTCATTCTTGTATGTCCGCACGCATTATTACTTTGTTCAATCTCATATTGTCCATTAACATGGACATACGCGCTTCATGTTGCTGTTTTACGAATTTATATTGAAACATGCAAACTCGTTAGGGGTTGTAAAATATTTCGTCGGAGAATGTCTGTTATTTAAATGTTGTATTCAATTTTATCCATAAGACAATATATGTACTTCCAACAGAATTTTGGAATTTTGTTCAGATACATTCTCAAAATCTATCTACATTTTGTTTGTAGATCTGTCAAATCGCAGTTTTGAGCACTCTTAATTTAGGCGTTTATTCCATGGTTGCGTGTTATGAAATATTCCATACTATTCCAAGAAGTTATCGCATGAAGCATTAATACTTTGAATTAAAATTAAGAATGACATTTTTTTTAAATTAACCTTTGTGTGAAATAAAATTCAGGAGAAATTGGTTTTTCCTTTTTAGTTTTTTTTCCTTTTAATTGTGTGGTATTTAAAGTTAACTATACTTAAAATGCACACATGATTTCCATTTCACCAAGAAATGAAGGCTCAAATTCTGAACATCTTCAGTGGTTATACCATATCCCAATTTATTGGTTCCTCGGAAGATTTTTATGTTGAAGGCAGATAGTATCTGACTTTAATTAATTTCCCCTGTTTTAAGACTCGGGAAATTAAGAGAAATGTACTTTGCGGAGTATACCATGTAAATCTTCAACCTCAGTTTTCGACAGAATATACTTTGTTACTGGGTGCCTTCAAAAATACTACTGGTTAAGTTAAAATAAAAAGGACTTGAAATTATCTTAACAACTTTATTAATGATACGGTCTAATTTTTCACCTTAATAAAACAAAATGTGCTCTCCTCACACAATTTATTTGACCAAACGTTTAAGATTACAAAATAATTTTTGTTGGTAAATATTACAAATTTAAAATGTAAACAAACGTTTGTTTTTGACAATCTTTTAAGTAAATCCTGTTTTCTATATAACAGATAATAGCCAGTACATCCTTTTAAGTGAATTTAAATAAATTTGAAGACCTTAAGAAGGAAATGACATAGTTCTTTTAACAAAGGGCACAAAATGGTCACAATCACGAGCTGGTATAAGCTTCTTTGACCTATACATGTACTTAATCAAGGACTACATAACTATTAGTTGTACATGTAATGTACTTAATAAATCCATTTTCTTCAGTAGAAAGTCTATGTCAATCTCACAGATTTCAGTTAACAGAAATTAAGATGAATAAAATCTGATTTTAATAATAATCAAACGATTGCAATAATTTTACTGATGAGTTTCTTAAAGCTATGGTTTTTTTAAATTGCATTTTAAGGCTAATAAAATATGCAATCTAATGATAAGCTTATTTTAGTAACAACTTATATGAAGTCTTTCCGGTACTTGACGTTTCTTAAATGAATGCATTTCCCTGTATCACGTGAGATGTGTGTTCCCATCATAAAGTAGGTGTTTTCCGACAGTATTTGTCATTCTCCTTTTATTGTTATTTATAGTAACCTATTTCCGATTAGTGTAAAAAAAAATGTTGAATAGAAGATCCAGGAAGTTAAATGTAAGATTCGGGAAATGTATCAAACCTTTTTCTGGCAAGTTAATCAAGAAGTGACAATATTCCTGTCCTCAAGCTAGGTCAGTTATATGTTATACGGCAAGAACATGAGTATTGTATTACAAATGTATATATAGGTTATTGACACTAACAATCAGCCAATTAAACTACTCATTTTGTTTAGTTCTTTTTAGTTCTTTTTTAAATTACTTAAATGAATAAAAGGCAACAAACACATGTAGCTACTTAATAAAAATTAAAATCACAAAAACACTGAACTCAGTGGTAAATTCAATACGAAAAGTCACTACTCAAATGACAAAATAAAAAGCTCAAATACATCAATCGAATGGAAAAAAAAAACTGTCATATTCCTGACTTGGTGCAGGCATTTTCTTATGTAGAAAAGGGTGAATTAAACCTTGTTTTATAGCTAGCTAAACCTTTCACTTGTATGACAGTCGCATCAAATTACATTATATTGAAAACGATGTGTGCACATAACAAGCAGACAGGTAAAAATGTCAATAATAGGGGTACAGAGGTCAACGACGCACTAAACCGGCGTTTTGCATTTGCATCGATTTTTTCTTTCAAAGTTGCATATTTTTGTTTCATTTGCGCCGATTGTGTACAGATAAATTACAGGTTGAAGGTTAGTTTTTATTTAACATTATAAACCTCTTCCGTTATGCAGTTGAACTAATGTTATGATACAGAGGATTATATTCCTTTTATGTATTTTCATCTCTTCTACTACTTGTTGTACTTGCGATAGCTAAGTCCATCGTTTCTTTGACTTGCTTGTGTACACAGCCGGTCATTTCAAGAATTCTCATGTTGACATAAGTAGGAAGGAGCCTAAGACATATTGTCAAACATGAAGCAGTCCTCGAATTTATTAGGGATGAAATGGTTGCCTTAAAAAATACGATAGCGGTTTACCAGTGTCACTTGATTTGTTCTTAATATGATTAGATTTTCTCCACCAGTTTTCAGCCATATGAAAATGACAACAATATATTGCCGGGTACAACAGTTATGTCATAATAGACAAGAGGTTGATAATGAAAAATAAAAACATAATATTTAATTGTTATTTACCTGTACATAATTGACACAAATGAAAGAATCAAATCGGCACAAATGAAAGATCGAATACTTTTTAAATCGGCGCAAATGTTGGACTTAACGGAACACAATGACGGGACTATAAGAACAGAGCCACGTCCCATACAAGAAAGAAACAAGAAAAGACACACAGACATAGCACATTAGCAAACACGAAAGACAAGAATACAGAAATGATCATAGAACTATTACATAATGATGGGATATATAAGTACAAAGCCACGTCAAATGGATAAAATACAAATATCAGACTAAACAGTAAAAGTAATATTCATAAAGACAAATAAAAAATGCTACCAGTATAGATACGGAATATTTATCAACAAGGTATTGGTATCTTTCGATGATCTTTTTAAGGAAAAGACGAATCGTTCTTTGACATAACCCTGGTTCATCAACTTTCTGCTCGGACACTAGTGACGTTTTATACCCCAGTCCCACTAGGCCACGATCGCACTACGATCTGTGAAAAAAATGCAAATTTTGATGATCGTAGTGCGATCGTATAGATCGCAGTATGGTCGTATCACGGTCGTGGTGAGGTCTTCAAGATCGTGAAGAGCGTGGCCAACTTTGAACATGTTCAAAACAATCGTGGTGCGGTCGTGGCGAAATCAGGTCGTAGTAGAAGCGTAGTGAGAGCGCAAAGGTCGCTGTACAATCGTAAGCGTGATTCTATTCGGAGAGACTGCACTACGATCGCACAGCGACGTTATCACGACCTCACTACGACCATCACGTTCTCACTGCGACCAAACTACGCTTCCACTACGACTATACCACGCTGTTCACGACCATATGACGATTCTAGCACGCCCTTACCGTCCTCATCACGCTCTTCTTACGACCTGACTACGTTCACACTTCGACCATCATTCTCATTGTCATTTTCACATAAAATATATAAAAAAGCTTCCTAGATTTTGATTGTTTGAATGTAATTATCCATTTGCTTTAACGGCCCAACCATGCTTCTCGTTTTTATATAGATTAGACCGTTGGTTTTCTCGTTTAAATGGTTTAACACTAGTAATATTTTAGGTCCTTTATAGCGTGCTGATTGATGTGATCCAAGGCTCCGTACCTTGGCCTATAGTGATTCACTTTTATAAATTGTTACTTGGATGGAGAGATGTCTCATTGACACTCATACCACATCTGCCTGAATATATTGATACATCTATGTCATCTCTGCTATCGTTCACTAACATTGAGCTTTATGGACCAGCAATAGGTTGTAATTTAGGTTGGATTGGTCGGTCCGACATCTCTGCTTGATCAGGATTCGTTACTTTGCTCCCTCTGCCTCTACATCAACTCCTAACACCATGCCCACGTGTTCTGGTAGATTTTGGTGGCATGACTGTATTGTTTCCGAGAAATCTACGATTTAATCCGAAATAGAAGGAATTGAACTGTATTGATATGGAACACGATGTTGACGTTATTGCTGAGAAGTTATAATCGCAGTAAGATCGTGTTGCAATCGGATAACTCGTGGTATGATCGTAGTGAGATCGTAAAGAGCATGGAAAGATCTTGATAAGCGTAGTGAGGTCGCAGAATAAGCGCGGTGATAACGTGGTATAATCGTAGCGGGATCTTTGTAGAAGCGTAGAGAGGACGTAGTAGCATCGTGAAAGCAACGAAAATTTACATTTTTATGCCGCTCATACCACGACCTCACCACGATCTAAATTTATTTTAGATCGCGGTGAGCGTGGTGCGATCGTGGTCTAGTGGGACTGGGGCTTTACAAAGTATGAGTAGTTGCTGTAGGCTCTTGAATACCAAATAAATTGGGAAATATATATACAATATGCAGGTGAAGTTGGGATATTGCTACTTAGTTGGGGAAAAGTGATAATTTCAAAATTTAAATTGTATCGTTTGTCATAGATTATTGTTCTCTTGTATTGTTGAAATGACCGTGTATTTTTTTTTTTTTTGACAAAATCGCAGTATAATTCTTAAAATGAGGCGGAGGAAGCCGTGTCTGTTGTTTCTTTAATTTCTAGTTCTGGGGGATATAGTAATGGAATCTAATCAGAAAAGTTTGGATTATTAATGGAAAGATCATCAATATATTTGAATATGAAATTAAATGACATGGCTTCTTTGGTCTTCTTGTTTTTAACAAGGTTCTGGAGGAAATCCGATTCACATGAAATAAGAAGATTTCAGAAAGAAGAAACGAACAGTTTGTTCCCATTGGAATTTTGTTAAAATTTGTTAAAAAGTCTACATTAATTTTAAAAATTTTAATATCATAATAATTCAACATTGTGGAATCTGTGGTGACAAGATCATACACTTGACATTAAAACGGATGATATCGAAGTTAATAATCAATTAGAAAACTTATACATTGTATTTAAGATATATAGATTCTTACACTGCAACAAGTGTATTACGATATTTCTCCACTCGAGACAGTTAAATTTTATAATTTAAAGCGCGAGGCTTGCCGAGCCCTTTAAATAATAAAATTTAACTGTCGAGAGTGGAGAAATATCGTAATACACGAGTTATAGTGTCGGAATCTGTTTCTCTAATGCTTTTTATCGTTCTTTTTCAAAGATTTTTAGAAAATTGTGCTCTTTATATACGACGTCATCAGGCAAGGTTGACTTCTTTCATGACGTCACAATAGGAAAATTGAGAAGAAAACAAAACATTTTGACGTCATAATCAAATTTCGACTAATCATTTGCCGAGAACAGATTTTTCACTAGTGAGGAGAAATATTTTTCTCACACCGGTCAGGAAATGTGAAAATAGCACAAAAATTAGAGAAACATTAATTTCTTACTTCTGGTCTGAAACTTAAACACATATCTATTTGAAACAGATCGCCAGACGAGTGCAGTTTTTCCGACGTAGTCGGTATAGTTTCGGTGTGTACCCTTTGAACTTAATTACGCTTAACTATGGCAACAGAATACGCATGCTCGAAAATCATTTCTGTGATTGGACAAAATGCTGTCAAGGTGGGTGATTTGGTTGTGTTTGAAAAAACGTCTCGTTAATTATATCGTAATGGAAAGCAAGTGAAAAACTATAAATATTTGAACTAGATCTTACAAAGATTTATATTTTTATTAGAATAATAGTTTCTCCAATAGCTCTTTGCATCCATGACAGCTGTTTATTCGGGACAATTATATTATTTTCAATGTAAACTTTGTTGTACGAACGTACATGACTTTTAGATCGCACCTACGCATGTGAGATTTTCGCGGGGTTTTGGTGAACGTAAACAGAAAGATAGGAGGACCGAGAATACTGAACACAAACAGAGAAAACGTTATTTAAATGGTAAATCGAAATGATAGTTTTACATATACTCAAATTTTAATACGTCGGATATCTTTTTTAAAGATAGTTCTTGATTCTAAACGACTATTTTTAAAACCCCTCTATGATGCACTCCAAGCATTTCTGTATTACACGCATATATACAAAGACAAAAAATAAAAATAAATGGTTCATTTCACTCTGAAAAATAATATCTAACTAATGTCATTTTAAGATATGTAAACAAAATGTAATGCTGTACAATAAATATGAAAAATAATACTAAACGTTTCACATTGGTGGGTTGTTGAGGAAATGAAATTAATAATATAAAAAATTTCACATGGGTGGTGAGGAAATTTTACTGCATTCGCTAAGAAGGACCTTCGAATGGTCAAAATAAGAAAATAGATTTTCAACGTGAACATTTATCGATAATGACACGTTAAAGTCTGACCTATTCTAAGATCACATATTGTGATGCTAAATTGATTAAAATACCATAACACGATACCCGTGTGCATGCTATTGATAGATAACAAACATGGGTACTTTTGATTTAGAACTCCCCCTTTTATATTTTCTAAAACCCGTTATTTTTGTTTATTGATAGAAATTATATAAAGTGTAAATACAACTCATTTTTAGTTTACATGGTTTATTTGTATTTGAAATATACTAGAACAACCCCAATAAGTGAAATCAAAATAAAAACATTAATAATAACGGATTAAGAAAAATTCGGAGAGCTGAAAAAAATCCTGCCCACATTAATATAAGGTTATACACGTCCATTATCACTAAACTAGTATATATTTGTGTTTAGGGGCAGACGAAGCATACCTCCGGGTGCGGGATTGCCTCGCTGTATTTAAGACCCTTTGATGACCTTCGGCTGTTTTCTGTTTTTACCTGATTGTTGTCTTTTTGGTATATTCCCCATTTCTTTTCTCAATTTTATATTGTTATCAACGTTCACGCGCAGCATATGTTCTTGGTGTTTAATCGCCAATGTTCGATTACTTTTATATATTTTCATCAAAAACATTCTCTCGTTACTTTTTTTATAAACTATTCGAATTAAGCTATTTTATGATACCGTCTTAAAGTTAAAATTGAATTTCAATTAAAGAAAAGAATATGTTAGTACAAATCTTTTAATTCTTTAGCCTACTAAGAGTCACGAATTCATCTCCTGGCCTGCAAACGGTCAAACAGCTTTCTCATATTATAATATCTTTTATATTAATAAAATAATTTTATATTTGATATAGTTATAGTGTATTGATATATTTAGATAAAAAGTAGAGTCATGACCTATTTAAATCTTTTGTGTATGATACTGTAACATAGCTTCATTGTCAAGTTCAGGATTTTAATGAAATAAAGATAGATAATCCTGGAAAAAAATTGATTGATAATTTCCCGTGAAAAGTATGTTGGCATATTTAAAATGATTTAAAAAAAATATTGCGCAAATTAGTTTATGAACCCAAAAAAGGTCATCCCGGTCCTTCCCCTTTCGAGATAGTTTTTGAAAGCGTACTCAAAAAAGGGCACGAATTGGTTAGAGTAAAAATGCGTATGAATAGCTACCAAAGGGTAAACTGTTCGTTCTTCACATGTTGCACCTGTCGTGTCGTTCATGGTGAATACAAATTCGGTGATAAGTCTCATGCAGTAAAGCCATGCAAGGGTTAAAGAAATGAAAAATTGCTCCGAGAACTAGAACATGGTTATTTGTGACACGAACATTTAATAACTGTCAGTCAACTCATGATGAAGGCCATAACACTTTTTGAGGGATGCTTTTAACTTTACCAAACAAAACCTTAGTTTAAATAAAATAATCTTAAGCAGCATATTTTTATCAAGCAAATCATAATAGTAAATTTAAGCTCTAGTTTATGATATCATATAATAATTAATACGCTCCATACGCAGGCCCTGCAGTTCTGTTCCTGTAATGTACATAGACACTGAAAGTTCACAATTTGAAAACTGAAAAAAAACATCTATTTGTGTAAGTTTTATTAAGTTAAGAGTTAAGATACGAGACAGACGTAAGTGCATTTGTTGTTTTTTATATTTCAATTTAAGTTCGTTAATGCATATACATGTACTGCCTTCCTTTCATTCCTTCTTGCGAAAAAAATGGATAATTTTAGGACATTTAATGATGAGCAAAGTCCGTGCATACCATTTAGTAAGCCATAACAGGTCGTGACAAACTCTTAGATTCATTATGTAAGGAATGAATAAACAAACAAAAAAACATAGAAACAGTTGGAAAACAAAATTTGGCGCAAATGATACCCCTGAAAACAGTAATTTGCGCAAAAGGACTGCTGCCAGATTAAAACCCAAAAGAGATTGAGAATCGCATGATTTCCTAATGGAGATATTTCAAGCGACCGATTTGACACAAAATCCTCGTGTACTATGCATTCAACGTATTTCAGGTCACGTGTTTTGAGTTAAAGAAAATTTGTTTCGGCCAACCATTTTAGATGGTCATCATTATTCTGTTTGTTGTCATTTTCATTCATTCTTTCACACTAACCTTCTGCAAAATGATCCGATCGAAACTTCTTTATAACATATCATTGTCAATTCTTTTCTTGTTTTATTTCAGTTGGAAATTATTATTTTATTTTGGTCCATATGAACTTCTTTTATTTCATGAACTATTTCATATTATTTCAGTTAATCCTTTTAATAACTTTCTCACAGTAAGTAGGCCTCACATTACATGAATAGTAACAACACTCATTTCAAACAAGAGGTTATTTTCATAATTCTAATCAATATATATATATATATTTTAGATAAAAACCAAACAACATCACGTACTCAAACTTTCTATTGTTTTGTATCAATATCATTCGATCTATGAGTTGCAATAAAAACATAATAATAGTTGATATTATAGTTCCCGAGTCTTAGAGAACTTGTCTTGATAGCCAATAGTTTCCAAGATAGTTCGAAATGCACAAAGTTAATGTGAAACAACTAACCAATTATCTGCAAACATGACTATCACTTATCGTATCTGACATTTGAATTGCCATTTTATAAGAAAACAGGAGAGTTGTCTCATTGACAATCATACCACTTCTTCTTTTTGATATTTACTTTTAGAATAAACCATTACAGTCATAAGGATATACAACTTTATAAATATACCAGACATAGAAGACAATGAAGTAAGTAGGCAATGTCTTATATTTATACATAAAAAAAAAGATATTACCAGGAACCGTATAAGATGCGGTACTGTATGCAATGTCTTATATCTATACATAAAAAAAAAGATATTACCAGGAACCGAATAAGATGCGGTACTGTATGCAATGTCTTATATCTATACATAAAAAAAGGTATTGCCAGGAACCATATAAGATGCGGTACTGTATGCAATGTCTTACATTTATACATAAAAATAATATTACCAGGAACCGTATAAGATGCGGTACTGTATGTAATGTCTTATATTTATACATAAAAAAAGTATTACCAGGAACCGTATAAGATACGGTACAGTTCAACACACCATATCAACTGCCAGACTTCTCCGAAAAACAGACATATAAAGACAAATTACAACGACTTACGCATGGTCCAAACAGCTTGTGTCGTTGGGCTGCTGTTTAATTGAAGTACAATTATAAAAAAAAGTTAATTAACCGTCAAAGGAAATGTGTTGTAATGTTGTTAAACACTGTGTGTAAGTACATGTTCCCTAGACCCCTATTAATATAAGGAGATACCGTGCTTGATCTTCATATGATGGAGACATAACCTTTCAATTGTCTTAATTGAGGTCTGAAACTGGCATATTAGTAACAGTTACTACTAGTTTTCCTTTGTTATTATTTTGTTTTATTGTCATTTTGCTTACTATCTTTTGTTACGTATTCTGAAATTAGACTCGGACTTCTTTTCAACTGAGTTTCAATCTAATTAGATTTCTGTTTGTGGTTGGTATTTTTTTACATTTGCTAGAAGTATAGGGGAGGGTTGATATCTCACAAAACATGTTTCGCCGCATTTTTGTGCCTGTCCCAATAAGAAGCTTTTACAGGCCTTTGTTAGTCTTGTATGATTTTCAGTTCATTTGAATGTTTAGTATGACATTCAAAATCACTGTACTGCGGGGTTTTGTCACTGTTTTGAAGACTCATTAGTGACTTTCGGTTATTTTTTTCCTCTGTGGCAACTCTTCTTTCGTTTAAACAAATTTCAGTCGTTAATTTACAGTCGGACGTTTATTTGAAGTTCAAGGACACACTTATCGTTCTTTAGTTTTCGTTGTCATGAATATAGTCCCTAGTTGAACAGTGTATTACATTTTTGGATACACTTTCCCAATTTATTTCTTGATGCTTAATGCATGAAATATAAAGTAAGCGGATGGAATTACATGTTGAAAATATATGGGTGCTAAATCTTTACGTTAAGCCTCGGTCACACCTTACCGGATAGCTCGAACGGACGCCTAATGGATAACTTTTTTTAATCCGTTGTTATCCGTTATCCGTCCGTTGTTATCCGTTTTCCGTCCGTCCATATCCGTTATCCGTCCGTTGTTATCCGTTATCCGTCCGTCCATATCCGTTACATGTCCGTTATGCGTACGTTTTATCCGTCGATGTCTGTTCTGTTCGGGGGAAAATTTTGAGCATGTTCAAAACTTTGAACGGACGTCCAACGGATAAAATGTCCGTTGAACGGACGTTAGGTGTCCCTTTTGTACGGTACTCGCCCGTTTTCTTTTCCGTTTTGTATCCATTTCATGTCCGGTTTACATCCGTTGGAGGTCTGGAGGATAAATTCACCAACGGACTGCTACCGGACGTATGACAGATAAAACGGATGATGAACGGATCTGAAACGGATAAATGCCAATTGAAAATTTAGCGTCAGAAACGCCAATTATTGGAATGTCAGATTTTTTAAAGTTCACGAATTCTTATTATTCATAATCGACCTTAGAGTAAGGGCGGTTCTTCACAATCAAGCAGCTCTTATTTAGGTCAGACACTGACTTTTTCCGGTATTTTGAAGAATAAACCAAAACCAGTTACACCTAAACATTTTGAATATTTATGCGATTTACATGTATTATTATTGTCGCCATTAATTTTTCCGTATATATTGTTCGTCCGTTTTATCCTGTACGCTTCCGTTAGGTGTCCGATTTAAGCGGTACTCGTCCGTTGGATGTACGTTCGACATCCGTTCTGTCCTGTACGTTTCCGTTTCTCGTACGTTGCATATCCGGTGTGTGTCCGTTAGGCATCCGTTACACGTCCGTTTTATTCGGTTAGTACATCAACGGACTCCCAACAAATAACAATTTTGTCAACGGACAACTTTTATTTTTATCCGTTAGCCGTCTGTTCGTGCTATTCGATAAAGTGTGACCGAGGCTTATCACAGAATTGTAAATATTTTAAGTTAGAGCTAATAAAAGTTTCTATAATTTTAATATTATTTGTCCCAATAGTAGTACACTACACTATAAAAAATCTTTTTGAGATAGAGCAGGTGCGATTTTGTTAATTTGAATTTATTGTCTAATGGAAATGCCCTTCAAAATAACTGTGTTCTCGAGCCAAATTTTATATATTGAACTCACAAACTTCTTTTGTAACATAAACATATAATAATATAACATATGACTGTGTTTTCTATATAAACTATTACATACTGTGAAAGTACTTTTATTCGTGGGGTACCAATTTTCGTGGTTTTCGTGGATGACTTTATCAACGAATTTAAGTGTCCAACGAAATAAAACTACCATTGTCCAAATCAAGACATAGAAAGATCCCCATCGACAGGTAATTGATATATTAACTGAAATTCTATTTCTTTCTAAAACAGAATGACGACGTTGCTAATGTTGATCAATTCCACAACAATCTATCTGCCTTATTCAGGAAGCCAGAATTCCACTAAAAACAATCTGCCTTATATAGGTAGTCAGAATTCCACAACAAACTATCCGCCTCATACAGGTAGTCGGAATTCCACAACCGACTCTCTGTCTGGTACAGGTAGTCAGAATTCCACAACCGACTCTCTGCCTAGTACAGGTAGTCAGGATTCCACAACAGACTCTCTGCCTAGTACAGGTAGTCAGAATTCCAAAACAAACTCCGTGCCTTTTACAGGTAGTCAGAATTCCACAACAGACTATCCACCTTATACAGGTAGTCAGGATTCAACAACCGACTCTCTGCCTTATTCGGGTGGTCAGGATTCAACAACCGACTCTCTGCCTTATACAGGTAGTCAGGACTACACAACCGACTTTCTGCCTGATACAGGTAGTCAGGACTCCACAACCGACTTTCTACCTGATACAGGTAGTCAGGACTCCACAACCGACTTTCTACCTGATACAGGTAGTCAGGACTCCACAACCGACTTTCTACCTGATACAGGAAGTCAGGATTCAACAACCGACTTTCTGCCTAATACAGGTAGTCAGGACTCCACAACCGACTTTCTGCCTGATACAGGTAGTCAGGACTCCACAACAGACTTTCTTACTAATACAGGTAGTCAGGACTCCACAACCGACTTTCTGCCTGATACAGGTAGTCAGGATTCAACAACCGACTATCCGCCTTATTCAGGAAGTCAGAATTCTACAACAGACTCTCTGCCGTCTTCAGTAAGCCAGACTTCCACAACTTTGACGACACTACTCTTCGGCATATTAAGTAATGCATGCGGTGCCCCGCCCTTTGTTAATGCAGCAAATGTTGAGATTAAACGTTTCCAAGCGATATACAAGTGTTACTTGGGATATGTTTTGGCGGGAAGTACAAATGACCTTATATGTTTCAATGGGGCTTGGAGAGGCAACTTACCAATTTGCAAATCACAAAACATACAACCTATAGGAATTGTAACAAAAACTACAAAAATTGTTACCGAACGCACAACAACTGTTACCAAACCTATAGGGATTGCCATCAAACCTAATACAATTAACAACAAACCGGAAATTAACAACCATATTCAGTCTGGTAAGTGATGCATTCTTCTGGCTATCGATAACATCATCCTCTTAACAAACTTCTGCTTGCTATCAATAACATCGACCTCTTAATACACTTCTTCTAGCTATCGATACAATCTATCTCTGAAGAGACTTCTTTTGGCTATCGATACTATCGTCCTTTAAATAGACTTCTACCGGTTATCGATGACATCATCCTCTTGAGTCTTCTTCCAGCTATAGGTGACATCGTCCTCTTAATAGACCCTTTCTGGCTATCGATGACATTGTCCTCTTAATAGAATTCTTTTTGCTATCGATAATATCGTCCTCTTAAAAGTTCCTTCTGACTATCTATACTATCGTCCTCTAAATAGACTTCTGGTTTTCGATAACATAGTCCTCTTAACTGTCTTCTTCTGGCTATCGATAATATCGTCCTCTTAATATACTTCTTCTAGTTTTTAATATCATCGTCGTCTTAATAGACTACTTCTAGCTATCGATAATATCGTCCTCTAAATAGACTTCTTCTGGTTTTCGATAACATCGTCTTCAAATTAGAATTCTTTTGGCTATCTATAACATCGTCCTCTCATTACACTTCTTCTGACTATCGATAAAATCCTCCTCTGAAAAGACTTCTTCTGGTTTTCGATATCATCGTCCTCTTATTATACTTTTCCTAGCTATCGATAATATACAACTGGCTGTCGATAATATTGTCCTCTAATAAAAACTTCTTCTGGTTTTCGATACCATCGTCCTCTTAATAGTTTTCTAGCTGTCTGTAATATCGTCCTCTAAATAGACTTCTTCTGGTTTTCGATAACATCGTCTTCAAATATTAGAATTCTTCTGGCTATCTATAACATCGTCCTCTTAATAGAATTATTCTAGTTTTTAATATCATCGTCGTCTTAATAAACTACTTCTAGCTATCGCTATCGATAATATCGTCCTCTAAATAGACTTCTTCTGGTTTTCGATAACATCGTCTTCAAATTAGAATTCTTTTGGCTATCTATAACATCGTCCTCTTAATACACTTCTTCAGACTATCGATAAAATCCTCCTCTGAAAAGACTTCTCCTGGTTTTCGATATCATCGTCCTCTTAGTATACTTTTTCTAGCTATCGATAATATACAACTGGCTGTCGATAATATTGTCCTCTAATAAAAACTTCTTCTGGTTTTCGATACCATCTTCCTCTTAATAGTTTTCTAGTTATCTGTAATATCGTCCTCTAAATAGACTTCTTCTGGTTTTCGATAACATCGTCTTCAAATTAGACTTCTTCTGGCTATCTATAACATGGTCCTCTTAACAGTCTTATTCTGGCTATCGATAACATCGTCCTCTTAATAGAATTATTCTGGCTAACAATACCTTCGTCCTCTTATTATTCCTTCTGACTATCAATACCATCGTCCTCTTAATACACTTCTTCTGACTATCGATAAAATCCTCCTCTGAAAAGACTTCTTATGGGTATCCATATCATCGTCCTCTTAATAGACTTCTTCTGGCTATCGATAATATCGTCCTCTAAACTCTAAATAGACTTTTTTCTGGTTGTCGATAACATCGTCCTCTTAACAGTCTTTTTCTGGTTATCGATAAAAATCGTCCTCTAAAAAGACTTCTTCTGGTTTTCAATAACACTGTCTTCTTAACAGTCTTCTGTCTATCGATAATATCGTCCTCTAAAAACACTTCTTCTGGCTATCGAAAACATCATCCTCTAAATAGACTTCTTCAAACAATTGATGACATCGTCCTTCTAATTGACTTCTGCTGACTATCGATAAAATCATCCTATAAATAGACTTCTTCTGGCTAAGGTAACATTGTCCCCTTGATATACCTCTTATGGCTATCGATAACATCGTCCTATTCATGGACTTCTTCTGGCTATTAATAACACCGTCCTCTTTAAAGACTTCTTCTAGCGATCGATACCATCGAGCTTTTAATATTCCTTCTGGCTATCGATACCATCGTTGTCCTCTTAATAGACTTATTCTGGCTATCGATAACATTGTTCCGTCTGGCTATCGATAACATTGTACTCTTAACAGACTTTTTCTGGCTATAAATAACATTGTCTTACAACAGATTTCTTCATTTTTAACAGATATCTGTATGATAGATTCTTTAAAAGTCGATTGATGTCAGGATGCATTTTTATTCCAAGTACTGGTCTTGTTACAAGGAATAAGTATTATAATCTATCTCTTTTAAGACGTCTAAGAACACATAGAGCTATGAACATAAACAAGTAAGCGAAGTAAAATGGTACAAGTAAATGTTGTTTGTTTAAAGATATCTTAACTTGTTCTCAGATTAAAACATAATTTAAAAACTTTATTTATCATGATATAGAATATTATTTATCTTTCAGTTCCTTTATGGTTGTTGATTATTCTTGGAGCAGTTGGCGTGTGTGCGGCCTTGTTATTTCTGTGCTGTATGTTAGCATGTTGCCTCAAATGTCTGGGGTAAATATATCCAATTCTGGGGTAAATATATCCAATTCTGTCATTAGTTTTACAGATTCAAATATCATTCAGATCTTTCAACATGCCAAAGAGGATCATTTAAAAAACCTTTGTGTATTTATACATCCCAAACTAGAGTAAAAGTTAGATAAAAATTGATAACTTTTGTATGTCCCAAACTTTCAGTTGCAAACATGTATCAACCATAAGAACTCCCCTTCTAAAATCAACAACAAAAATAGCACCAGTCGACGACAATATTGCTGATATTTTTAGATATTTAGCCACTATCAAATGTTGCTTAATAATGTTCGTGCATTTTGTTTGTAAACGTGATCCCTGCGATTTAGTGTATAACAAACTGCTTACTTTTTATATAGATTTTTATGCAGAATATATTGAAAATACAATATATAATATGTGTACCGACAAATAATATTGAATCTATATATACAGTAATTGGTTTGCTAGGTGGTGTATGAGAGTCTTAAAAAAAATCACAAAAAAATTGCTCAATCCTCAAATACAGATGTCAACATTATTTTCTTATTTTTTTCACATATTGAATTCAGGTGTTGGCATATGAGATCTAATAAAGATAAAGGTAGCTTTTGGAGTCGACGTGACAACCGAATACATAATGACCCCTCGAATAGGACTAACAATATGGCGACCATGAAGAATAAGGTAACAATTCATTAAAACAGTACTAGACTTGTGAATTTATCTGTTGGACGCGATTTGCATCCTCATAGTACCAAGCCCAAGGGTAACTGGGAATAGAAAAATGGTCATTATTTCTATCGTTTGACATTAATAACCTGCAAAAGTGCTTGATTGTGCGGAATGTATATTTTAAACTCGTAACAATATCTACTTAGAATTGGGACGTTTAATGCAAATCCTCGTATAGTGAGAGTGTGCTACGCTCTAGGCATGGTAAGAACCCATGCAACTTATCTCGCCTGTTGCATTGCCAAATTTCTATCCCTATCCAATAAACTCATTATTCAGTGGCAGCAACAAATGTCCCGTCCATCATTCTTCTCGCCTCTATTACTGGAATTAAACATTACATGTATTGGTAATTTTTTTTCTGTCCGCAACATGAATGCAATATTTGCCACTGGACATTGAACAACCAACAATCAATCATAACACATGAATCGTAATTACACAACGAACCATACATCTGAAATGCCAAAGAACCTTAACTTTTTATTCAGAGACCGGAATCGTTTCTTGATTTTAAAAAAAGGCTCGGCATAAGAAAATGTGAAACAATTCAAATCGACCATTTGAGTAATAACCCAATATATAGCTAGACAGTGGAGTAACAGCAAAACATTATAACAAACCGTAAACCATCCATTTGAAAGTACTAAACTCAAATTGTTAACATTGAGAAAATAAAAACAATTTAAAAATGCCCATGCAGTACCGATTTGAGAGTACTCGCAGCCTCTGTTAGCTAGTTCAAAGATGATAACAACTAATGAAGCAATGCAGTTGTACAAAACTTAAATATCAATCAGTACACATCCGACGGATTGAGTATAAAGAAATCATAACAAATGGCAAGTAAGCTATTTACATATAAGTGATAACTATCAAAATCACTGTTCTTGACAACCGAAAAAGTGATACGTGAGACTATTGATTTTTTTTTCAGACAACCAAAACTATTCATGGAAATCTTAAATCCAATAAGAAGTCACGATTAACAAATACTAGTATTGTTCCTGAGAAGAAACTTTCTACTACTTACCTACCACCAGGATACGCCAAATTTATTGAAGCGAAACAAAAAACAGCAAAACCACCAGCAGACAAATGGATGCCACACAAAAAAGATGTGCGGCCAAACAATACAAGTACTAAATGATCGAGTTTAAATAGTTTTGTAGTGTTTTAGGCTTATTGACCTTATGGACAGTGGTTCCTTGATTTATTCTATAGTGTGGTTTCAGAAATGATGAGCGAATGCCTGTATATATGTAAAGTCTCGTTTAGTGAGAGATTGCCAAATTGTTATAGTTTTTAGTCTCGAGTAAGGGAGCTATCTCTATTCTTCATATCATTTTCTGCTCTCATCGGTCTTGATTTTTTTATAAGATTATTCTGACATTTTTTACACAAATGTCATCCTGTCCTGCCTTTTTTCCGAAATTTCATCCCTCATCCCCTTAAAATCAAATGGTAGCTCCCTAATGAAAAATTGTTCTATAAAATGTGTAACTTTCTTTATGAATTGTAAATATGTTGAACTGCTATATATGGGAGTTTATTTATGCCAAATCACTTTGTAGTGGTTTATTTCGTAAGATAAATCCAATTTGACTGATCATAATTTGACACGTGTATGTGTCTAGCAGACTTTTAGTTAAATTCAAAAGCGACTACAAAATCTGCAACCAACACACAATTCTCAATAATAACAGGATGAAATGAGTCATACAACAGTCGCTCGAACCCCGAATTGAGAAAGACGTGCTTAGGGGATCATTAAAAAAACTATGTGAATTAAGTTTTGTGTCCTACATTTAACTTTTGATGTGGTCCCTAACCGGGTTAGAGACACATATAGATATAAAATATACAGAAGAAGAAGTTCTACGCTGAAATCCAGGAAACATTGTGCTCTATTGAAGTCAATTTAATTTCCGATACTTGACCTTCCCTCGAATTGTTGATATTTGAAAAGTCAAATAAGGATGAATACCATGATTGATAAATCAACTTATCCCTTTTCCTGTTCATCAATTGGGTTCTACTTTAAGAGAATGTCGTTTTATTGTTCAAACGACAAATTGGGTGTATCAATAAACAATCATTTATGAAAACAATGAAAAACAAATATAGTTATATTACTCTAATATCAGTAGTTTTAGTGCAAACTCAGTATTAGTAATTCAATTTTGATTTATAAGGTCGTTATTGCTATTTTTTGTTAATGGGGCAATTAAAGAATTGTTTTAAAAAAAGTACGTGTTTCATTCAAAAGATCAACATCTGAAGTAATTTTAGAAAGGAGTAGGTCCGGTAAGGACTCATTTTGGCCTCAAATTTCAGTTTCAGCTGACGAAAGATTTTGACCACTTTTTAAACACTTAAGTGTCTATTTCACTTGATTCAATTAGTTTTGTGAAAGATTTTAACTGATTTAGTCATTAAAAACAATCCGATTTAAGCTCAATTATGAAAAATCTCTCAAATATGCCAAAAAACGTCACTTTTCAGATGGTTTTTGTCAAAAATGAAAGTGGCCGCATCCGTGTTCATCCACAACCTTTATATATGTTATGTATTATCATAAAATACAACCTACATTTCAATATTAAGGATGAACACGAATGCGGCCACTTTCGTTTTACACGGAAACCGTCTAAAATTTAACTAAAATGATAGAATTTTGATGATTCAGTAATTTAGCATGACTTAATGGTGTTACAACCCGATATATGTGCATTGTATTGTTAAAAACAGCACATATTTATGTAGCAGAAGCATTCAACTGTCCAATAAATAACTAAAAGTTTACATTTTATCAATTTTGTAAAACTGTTATATTTTGGGGCCAAAAAGGGGTCTTACCGGACCTACTCCTTTGATATGAAAGCAGGAAAATTGCCCTTGTGTGATAAACATCTGTGAAATTTGATTGGCACTACCTCTTCTGAAATACCGTCGAACATTAATTGAAATTTCCCGTTCGGACGAAAATGCACCATTTCAAAAAATGATACTACACAACGTTAAAAGAGAGGCGTAAGATACCACAAGGTAATCCAATCAAACTGATTATAAGTCAGAAAGACACCGACAGGGCAAAAAGAGGGGAAAAGCAAACAACAGTATACAAAACCGTACCTGGATTACTAACGACGCAGCATTTTAGTTTGAAATTAAAATTTGAATGATAGCCGAATAATTATATTGTGCTTACATGATGCCCAAGCTCATTTAGTCTTTTTAGTTTTAATGTGTCGCTGATCATTAAAATTAGAAAATATGATATGATTACAACATGAGACAACTCACCAGGCATACAAACATTTCTTGACCCTCCAACTAAAAAGATACAAGAATACGAGGATGTGACAACTCTGAGTCCTCACCTGAAATAAAGTGCCATAGAAGTCACCGTACATCCTTCGCTAATGAGCAAAGTTTATTTCACTGTATCTGGGTCTCCCTCAATCATAATTATTTTGAATAAAGGTCTTCTCTGTTGCAATTCCTATTCATTTCTTCATTTAATGCAGCCGTTAAATCGAAAACCCAAATAAAACAACAAAAGGCTTGGCCTGCTTCAAGGTATTGTTTTGCGAACACTTTCTCAGTCTAATTATGGTGAACTATTTTTTTTTTCAAAAATAAGCACATATTTAGATTAGAATACACTGAATGTAAAAATAAGAGGATATGGTATGATTGCAAATGAGACAACTCTTCGCCTACGACCGTATGACGAGGAAGTTAACAAATATAGGTAACCGTACGATCTTTTCCAACAATGAGCAAAACCCGCACCACACAGCTAGCTATTAAAGTCACAAAAAACAACAGATGTACATGTAAAATAGGTCAAACAAGAAAAAACTTATGAACGAATACCTTATTATTTCTAAAGGTATATCTTCTGTCTTTTATTAACAAAATGTGACATGCTTGACAAAAGCCTCACTATACAACCCAATTTGTGTACATTTATTTGGAGGTCTCTCGGGGACCTTGATTTTAATAAATGGCATTGGCAAACGCGCGAATAGTCATTCCTATAGTCAGCATTGAGAAGTTTTCAATATAGGATTAATATTTTACAACCACTAAACACTTACTGCCCACCGAAAGACAAAAACAATAGAACAACTTCTGATCACAGTACAACCTTCAATAATTACAAAACCTAAATCGTATAGTAAGCTATATAATGCTTAACAATACTACCCACATAGTTAAGGCTGTTTGGATGATTTGGACTAAACACGGCAAAGTAAAAATTACAATTTACCACATCTAGGTCCATTTTGTCAGGCTTCGTCACATTTTATGAAAAAAATATTTTGAAAATCAACGAATGACAGACACTGGATTACATAAACACACTAATCATAACTGAGCAAATTGACAAAAAAGTATACGTATATAGCCTTTTATAATTTACAGCGAATTCATTAATCATCAGTGCCTTTTTAAGGAAATAAGATTATTGTATATATTGGTTGACAAATTGTAACAATTTAAGACGGATTGATTTTACAGGAAATCAGTTTCATTTATTTTCTATTTCAATTTTTTAAAATGCATCTTAAGTTAAACAACTTAAACGAAGTGTTTTAACCGACAAAATTACCAAAATAGTACTTGTATCACACATTATAATACTTCCGTAGAATGATTATCAGTCCACAAGGAAGCGGCTAGCCCAATAGCAACAGCTCTGCTCCGACATGTTTAGAATAATTACATAACCAGCCCGTTAGTCCGCACTTCTGTGTTGACTTGGGTTATCATTGATATGTTCATAATACAAATTTATTGTTAACAAAATTTAGAATTTTTGAAATACTAAGGCTTTTTCTACCTCAGGAATAGATTACTTTAGCTGTATTTGGCAAAACTTTTAGGATTTAAGGTCCTCAATGCTCTTCAACTTCGTACTTCATTTGGCCATTTAACATTTTTTTATTCGAGCGTCACTGATGAGTCTTTTGTAGACAAAACGCGTCTGGAGTGAATATACAATTTTATCCTGGTATCTATGATGAGTTTATTTACAACTTGATATGAATTTTCAGTGTATATAGTGTATATGTGAAAGTAATGAAACTAAGATGTCAACTCTAAAACGCGAATCTAAACTCAAATCATTTTTGGCTATTCTTTTTACACGTACCCTTTATGATCTTAGTACGCTTTCACAAAAAAAAATACATTTTTAATTTCCAAGAAAATTCAATTAGTGTGTTTACACCGAATTATAATAATAATAAACAAGTAAAATAGCCGAAACCCGGGTACGGAATCAGAGCTATGTTATAGACTGATACATTCCTTTACATTTTTAATGTTAAGTTTTGTTAAAATTTCTCACTGAAATTCGTTTTGCAAAGTGCAAACGCAAAATTGTGTGTACGGAAAACTGTGCGTGTCTCTGTGCTGCATATTGACTGATTTTACTTCAAACAAACGCCATCTAAATTGTCTACAGCATGTTATTAAAGTTTCAGTGCAATATAATTGAATCCGAACTTATAAAGGTTGTAATATCTGTCATTTACCAGTGTTTATATTCTACAGTTAACGAAGAGAGACAACTCCAACTTACTCAGAAACAATCAAAATAACTCTTCATAAGAATTCGAATACGTGAACAAGAAATCCTTTTTCAGACGCACACAATGAACTCAAAATAGCATCTAAGCAATATACAAGACAAGGTATAACAGTAAATAGTATATCGTCACAGGGACACTGGCTTATGAATTGGTTACCAGATCAGATGAATTATTGACAAATTTAAAATATATAAATAAGCTACAATGTAAAAGTGTAGCCTAGTGTCAATATTCCATTCAAAATGAAACTCTATTTAAATATGTGTGGTTGTAACAGTAATACTGAGTGGCATAGGCAGCGCGGTGAATACCCTTCATCTTGATAGTTATCAGCGTTAGTCTTGGAAAAGACGCAGATTTGCCACAGGTAACTTCAACCTGCATTAACCATTGTCAACTGAGGCAGTATTGGAAGAGCAAAATCAAGTATATTGTTGACAGGACATTCAGTTGGGTTTTTTTTTTTGTCTTCCATGCTGCAGCCCAACGGCATCATGTTTGTGTTTTCACGTTTAGTTATACATTCAGGTACTAGTAGTTAATGTAAACAGGCATCATTATAAGATTCATATGGACTGCTGACATTCATTCGCTTGTAAAGGCATTGTATAGTGTATTTGTCCTCTCTGTCGGTGGCACATTTTTACATCATTATTACAGATGTGTTATCTTGGCGTTAATATCTATCAAAGTTTATTAAAGATAACAGAGGAACAGTCAAACTCATAAATAAAAAATAAACTGACAACGCCATGGCTAAATGAAAAGAACAAACATACAAACAATAGTACACATGACACAACATATAAAACTAAAAAAAATAAGCATCACGAACCCCACCAAAAACTAGGGATGATCTCAGGTGCTCCGGAAGGGTAACCAGATCCTGCTCAACATGTGGCACCCGTCGTGTTGCTCATGTTATAACAAATCCTGTAAATTGTCTAATTCGGTAGGTCACATTCATGAACGGGAAGGGGATTTTATTTACGACGTAAGGAACATATCCGATATCATTTGTGAAACGGTTATTCCATAACGGTCAACCATCTCGTGATGGCGTCCGTAAAAATTACGAAGGGATGATTTCAACTTCACCATTTGGAACTCTTGGTTTAAAAGCTTCCTTGTTGGCAGCAACCCTCTATCAAGAAAGGAAATGCAAGCACGGGAATATCGTACTAACTGGGAGATATATACACCGTATGCAGGTGCCGCTGGAATGTTGTTGCTTAGAAATGGAGATAGTTCACAATTGGAAAGCAAAAATCATCCTTTGTCGTAAAGGTTTGTTTTCAACCGACCCTCATTGTCAATTTCTAGATGTAAGTCAAGATATGAAGCCCACTTAACTGTATCTGTAGTATCCTTTATCCCTAGTTCGATGGGATAGATGCGTTTAACATAGTCACCAAATTTTGAATTATTTAGTGAATGAACATCATCTATATATCGGAAAGTAGAGTTAAAGAATATCGCTAACTTCTCATCTTTCTTCCTAAGAGGTTTCTGTATGAAGTTAGCCTTATGATAATAAAGTAAAAAGTCGGCAAGTAGAGGGCCACAATTGGTTCTCATTGGAATGCCGACAGTCTGTTGAAAAACACCTCCTCCAAACGTTACAAATATATTGTCAATCAAAAAATCAAGTGATAATGTCAGTTTCAGAGAATTTTTTGTTTGAATCAGAGTGATCCTTTACAAAGAAGGATTTATCCTTCCCTATAAGACAAGATACTTGTATCAACTATATACCGAATGTAGTTAATTAGTGATTTGCCAGCATCCACATCTGTCTTTGTTTATGTGCTCTCAGGGCCAATTATGTTGTAAGAAAATAGACTTAGCCTTTTAAACGGTATTATACTCTCATCAACTGTTACATTTCATAAATTTTTGTGTTCACGATAGTTGAAGTTGTTCAATCACCTGTACCGTGTTGAAGCAGTTGACGTAGAACCATCACCTGTAACGTGCTAAAGTAGTTGACGTTGAACCATCACCTAAAACATGCCGAGGTAGTTGACGTTGGACCATCACCTGAAACGTGCTTAGGTAGTTGACGTTGACTCATCACCTGTAACGTGTTAAAGAAGTGACGTTGAACCATCACCTGAAACGTGCTGGGGTAGTTGACGTTGAACCATCACATGTACCGTGCTGAAAACGTTGACGTTGAACCATCACCTGAAACGTGCTGAGGTAGTTGACGTTGATTCATCACCTGTACCATGCTGAAAAAAGTTGATGTTGAACCATCACCTGAAACGTGCTAAGGTAGTTGACGTTGAACCATCACCTGTACCGTGCTGAAAAAGTTGACGTTGAACCTTCACCTGAAACGTGCTGAGGTATTTGACGTTGAAAAATCACCTGAAACGTGCTGGGGTAGTTGACGTAGACCCATCACCTGGAACGTGTTGAAGTAGTTGACGTCGTTTAATTACCTGTACCGTGTTGAAGTTGTTAACGTTGTTCAATCACCTGTACCGTGTTTTAAAAAGGAGTTGACGTAAAACTATCACATGAAACGTGCTGATGTAGTTGACGTTGATTAATCAGCTGTACCGTGGTGAAAAAGATGACGTTAGCCTATCACCTGTACCGTGGTAAAGTAGTTATCGTTGAACCATCACATGAAACGTGCTGAGGTAGTTGATGTTGATTTATCACGTGTACCATGCTGAAAAAATTGACATTGGCTCATTAAATTTACCGTGCTGAAATAGTTATAATAGCAGCCCGTCATCTGTACCGTGCTAAGTTGTAGTTGATGTTGATTAATCAACTATACCGTACTGAATTAGTTATTGTTGGTTTCAGGCTTTACTTTCATCTGTACACTGAGCACGGCCTGTGATTTCCTCAGAGGACATGTTGGACATTTCAAAGCAGTCGGTAGTTCGATAATGGCAATGTGACTGCATAAAGGAAAATCAAGAAAAGTGTTTCGGACTTAATACATTTTTAAAGTATTAGTTATTGCTAAAATTCTGACTACGGAAGGGTTAAGTTGAAATGTCAGAATTACAAAGTTTCATAGCTTTCTATTGATGTGTACGATTTTTTTGTTAGATGTATTTGTGTTTTAAATTGCGTTGCTATTATGAGAGAGAAGCTAATTGGTACAAGCACCTGCTCGGCATATCGACGTTTCGGGCAAAAATTAAACGTACTGGGTACGAATTCAAACAAATTGAAACCAATTCGCAAAATTGGATTCAAAGAAAAAGTGAAAAGAAAATCACCAGAAATACCTGTATTCATAGATTCAACATACATTGTATATACGGATATCTTGTAGACGGTCTAAATTTTAACGGGAAATTAAAAAAAAAAACAATGAAAACAACATTTCTAATATCAGACAACAATCACTCAGTCTAGTCTATGTGTTTTATGTACCACTAAACGCACCATCCATGACTGAATATTACATATGACATTACTATACCTCAGTTTAAGAAACAAATATATGAAATAACTATTTTAATTATGCATATATTCTTTTAAAGTATTACGTGACTTTGTGATGAAGAACAGCAATGGAAATTAATGCTGTTTGTTTGCTTTACGTTTGTTTTTCCTGTGTATGTACTGATTTTGTTTCTTGGATATAATCCCCATGTCCTTTCTTTTTCTATTATAATAACCGTTACAAGAACGCCAAATTTTGCATGACTTTGTCTAGGTTCTTTCAACTGCAACTTGTGAACTGTGGGAAAGGTTAAAAAATTAAGTATTATATATAAATACCTGTTATTGAGTTTACTTTTACATTAAATAATTTTCCAATAAGTCACTTGAAGCAAGAGTGTCAAAGTTTTAAATTAGCGGGACAAACATAATGTATAACATTTTAAATGCTATTGTCATAATATCTGAATATAAGTAGTTACAATGGAGCGCAATAAAAGGAACTTTGCTGTTTTTACTGTATCATCTTTAACCTCGTTTGTCCTTTGAATAAAAGGCAAAATAATTTGTATACATCATTGACAACATGACCATGCAATATGTAACTAGATTAAATTCTATGGGATCTAAAGGATTTATTTACCACGAAAATCCATTTCATGCAGTTGTTATTATCGAAAAAAGCAAATACGAAACTTCAAATTAGCAAAAGATGATAAAGATACAATTTCCATGTCTTTGAACATTTAAAAAACGATTTACGTATTTCAATTCAGTATATTGTAAAATTTCAAAATACCACTCACGAAAATAACAAAATGACAATTTCATGGCTATAACGAGCTTAAGGCGTTTCCATGTTGGACATATAACTGTATACGTACAAATACAGAGAAATTATTATAGTATTAAAGAAAAGACACTAAGATATTTACGTAAAATCTTTAATTTACAGATTCTCATTTGAAACCAAAATAGGAGATAGTAAGTTAAAATTTTACGGTTAATTCAACTGAATATTAAAAACTCAATCAGAGTCCAAATGTCAAATATAATATGAAATTAATTTAAAAACGAAAATAATATTTAAAAGCTGACATATTTTTTTATTTTATTTCAAAACTTTACAAGGAGTAGATTGAACAGGATGTACAAATTATAAAAAAAAACTTTCATTTACATGTACGGACTGTGCTAATTTATCATATGAAATAAACGATAACAAGCAGTCTGCATATTCGTAAAATTGTAAGTATTTATTTATCTTAAAAATTGATATGCACTCCAAAATTATGATACAGTTATAAAAAAAAATGACTGGATTAAGATTATTCTATTGTGTTAGTGATGGGACGTTAAAGCAACCACAAACCGACAAATGAACCTATAGTTGTTAATTTCTGTTTCATTTGGTCTCTTGTGGAGAGATGTCTCATTGGCAATCATATCACATCTTATTTTTATATATACTAGAACACACCCGCGAAATCGCGGGCATATACAGCTTGTGAACTGTTGTAGGATGACTTTTTGTAAAAGATATTATGTATGAAGAATTACATAAAAGTAATCAAAAGCCCTCCCCCTTTTTCCAAAGTTCGATATTTGGTTCCTTTCTGTTAAAATCAATTATATTCGTGTTTCTGGCCTACGACCATAATTATTCTACTACTTTGCTTTTGGTAAAAGTCAAATCAAATTAAAAATGTGCACCGTTTCAAACATGAAATGTAACTGCTTATATATATAGACCAGAGTCTGATAGTCTAAACAATGTGCTTCTATGACAATCCATCAGTGCTTTTTTTTTTTTGAGAGCCTTATTAACATGCCAATGGTAGGATTTGAATCATGTATAAATGACTAATACCGACTACGGCTAATTTGAGGGGATGTTGGAGGGGTCCTGATCCCAAAATCCCGGCCTAAAAACCATGAAATCCCGTGATGCAGAATTTAAAGAAATTCAAATCCCGAAATCGAAAAATATGTTCCCAGATCCCGTAAGGATCAATCTACAAATCCCGAGCTTAAAAACACCCGATCCCACCGCCCCGAAAAAGGTCCTGCTTCCCTCTAATCTCTACCTTACTTTCATTTTTGCCAAATTACTGTTTTCCCTTTTAACAATAAATTTGTATGCCCCAATTATGGCCAAATATAATTATGGTTTCTAGTCTGTGCATCCGTGCGTTCGTTTGTTCGGTCATCCGTCCGTCTCGTCCGTCTGTCCCACTTCAGGTAAAAGTTTTTGGTCGAGGTAGTTTTCGATCAAGTTGTGCATGTTTTTCTTATTTTAATATATATGTAAGACTCAGATCGACGTCCCGTCTCTAATCGACGTCCGATCCTCAAATCGACGTCCAATGCTGACGTCACAATAAAATAAGATTCCAAATCGACGGCTAATTGTATTCCATTTTAATCGACGTCCATTTGTTGGCTCCTCTAATCGACGTCCAATTTTTAGCTTCTCTCATCGACGATCGTTTTGATGTACCTATGGAAAGATCCAAATGCCGAGAAAATTTTAGGTGTTGTACAGAAATACTTCTAAAACAAATGAATAAAACTGCCAAAATGGGGACAAAAAAGTTTAAAGCAAAACTGGAATTTGGATTGTCCGAAAGAGTAGTAAAGACAGTTCTAGATCAATATTTTTACAACCAAAACATAGTACATGTGACAAATAAAATATATTCCAATGTTTTACCGGTTTTTACAGGTTATCAATATTTGTGTAATTTAAGAGTTTATAAAAAAAAACAATGAGATGTGCACGTGGCGTGATTGCTAAACTATACTCCAGAGTTCAAATGAAGTGGATGTAAGCACTTATATAGCCCCTTATCTTTATAGCTTGCTGTTCGGTGTTAGCCAAGGCTCCGTGTTTAAGACCGTACATAGACCTATAATTGTTATCTTTTATAAACTGTGACTTGGATGGAGAGTTGTCTCATTGACATTCATGCCACATCTTCCTATATCTATAGGCAACCGTATATATATGCCTTCAACAGTGGTAAGACGGAAATTAAAGGCCACGACAGGTAAAACAATCAAAACTGAAAACTAACTTGTAATAAAAGAATTTCGAAAAGCAATTATGCTAGATATAAACCAACGATAACCACTCGAATACAGGCAAATAATGTATTTGGCATGTTTGTACATTTTTATGAGAGCTGAACCCTCCCCTAACCATGAACAGTGGTGAAACAGCATAACATTAAAACATAATGCCTATTTATTTTGTATATGTTTCACTTCAGTCTACTTCAACTAACGCATTTGTTGAAAAATATCTTAGAGTCCAAATTATATTACCCCGGTTCTCTCAAAACAGTTTGCATTACTTCTTTGTTTTGACCATTGTTGAAGACTGAGTGTTGCCCTATATATTATGTGGTTTTGTTTTCTTTGTCGTTGGTTTCTTATTAACGTATACTCACATGCCATTTATCAATATGCAAGTACATGTATAAGTATAAGTGCAGCAATTTATTGTTTTATTATTAATTGATATTGGACATCGATTAGAGAAGACTACACTCAATCGGACGTCGTTTTGGAAATACATGACGGCACAGTGGACATCAAATAGAGGATCAAATAATTGGACGTCGATTTGAGAATGTGACTTCAGATTTGGACGTCAATTTGAGGAACGGACGTCGATTAGAGGCCGGACGTCGATTAGAGGCCGGACGTCGATTAGAGGCCGGACGTCGATCTGAACTTTATAAATAGTAAACAGTTCAAGGAAAACAGTAAACAGAATCAGGACTGCTTTTTATACTAACATAGAAATTCCCTGACAAAATACAGAGTCTCTATATATTAAAATTGAATAATTGTAGATTACATGCAGAGGCGGATTTAGAGGGGGCCCGGTCCCCCCTTTTTGGGAAAAAAATGGGTTGCTTATACAGGGAATCACTGAAACGTGACTGGCGCGGCCCCCCTCTTAGGTCAGTCAGTGGGCCCCCACTTATGAAAATTCCTGGATCCGCCACTGACATGTAGATAAACGCGAAAAATATTTGTCCTCTCTAAGACTAAGGAGGTATTATAGTTTTGATTCTTGCGATCTAAACACCATGATATGGAGAACGTTCTACGATTGGTTGTACTTGTGTTACATGTTTTACTTATTCTTATTTAAATAGTAAACATTTTAAAAAAACAGTAGTCAGAATACAGAGAGTCTCTATATATTAAATTAGTATAATCGTAGTTTGCATGTAGATGAACGCGAATAATAATTATCCTCTCTAAGGAGGTATAATAGTTGTGGTTCTTGCGATCTAAACACCCTGATATGGAGAACGCTCTGATTGACTTATCTATTTTTCATTTTTGTTATCTATCATACGATTGGTTGTATTTGTGCATGTTTCAAACCGGAAGTCTTATCTATGAATAAAAGACAGTGTGATTGCGGAATCATATCCGGACCTCTTTTGGTGTCATACCACCAATTAAAAGTCCCTATCTGTTCAACCAAATTTTACAATTTTCATAGCTTTCTAAATATTTTACCTTAAGTTTAACTTCATAGAAACCAGGTATAAAATTATCCTGAATCCTACATGTATCAGCTTTCTACATGCCAATTTTCAACAGGTGTTTAAAATCATATAAAAAAGAAAAGGTGTTCCGAATAGAGGTACCACTAAAAATAACCCCTGGTTTTCTGGAAATCTTAAATTAGTATACTATGGAGTGCATTAATCCTCAATTTTGAATGCAAACTCATAAACAAGTAAATTTTAGCTCAAAATGGTCTTAATATATTTCTCTTTCATCAAAAGTTTCATTTCTGCCAATTTGTCGGTTAGTTTAAGTAAAAACTGACATCAAATGCACTATTTTTTGTCCGAGTAGGCCTACTTTCACATACGTTCTAAATTTGAGGGAGTAATTGGTGGTATGACACCTTTTTGTCGTTTTTCTCCCAAAATAACTTAATCTGAATAATCATAAGAAAGGATGACAAATGCGACTATGCATGTTACCTATAGGACACAGAGGCATAATGATTGATTTATTGTGGAAGGAAGAGAAGCGACACCCAAAATGAGGTCTTCTCGTTTAATAGTATAGATATAGATATATATATATAATCAATCATAAAAGCCCGGGATGCAGTCAGCTTATCTTAGGGAGTTGCAGCCTCAGTTTTATTCCAATTAAATTAAGTTTGTACGTGAAATTTACAACTTTTGATTCATGACTGTACCGAGGCAGAAGTTATCGATCTGGAGGTGCATCGAGGACCAGTTGTCCAACAAAACCTAGGAAAACGTTTGTGGATAGTACCATTGTAAAACTCCGGAAACTGAATAAATCGTTTTGGACGAACGAAATGCAACCTCATGTTTAGTAAAAAAAAATGTAACACAAACCCGAACATGCCGAACTTCAAGGTAAATAAAAAAAAGGACACTTATAAAATTAAACAATATTTTTCAATGCATTTGGTATCCAGAAAAATTATCTATGTCCTTTATAAAATCTTCAAGGTCCACTTGGGAATAGGAAAATGTTCTTATTCTTATGTCATATATGGTCAGAATGTAAAATGCAAAATCAGAAATATCGTGATACGAGAATGCTACTTTCTCTGCTCTTTAAGATCCCTTCAAAAAAAATATTCGAATCTGTTGGTGGCTTGTTGCCAGAGAAAATGTTTGTCCCTATCCAATATACTCTCATTTGCCAGTGGCAGCCCAAATTTTCATAACCTTCATCCTAGACGGCCTCTTTCAAAGGACCTAGCAATTGTACTTACTGTTTATTTGTTCCTTCCAGGATGATGCATGAAAGATGTGCTTTTTGATGTAAAATAAGTATAATATATATGTAATATCTGCCGCTAGACCTTAGCCATGTGTCATCATTCACTTTTTAAAAGGATTATTGATCGGTTGTAACATGCGGTTAAGATATTCTCTCAAGAAATGAAATGATATTTAGTATTTTATAATCTGCATTTGACTATATATTTTTTTTATTTTGCAGTGTTATTACTGTGCTCTTCAACTTCGTACTTTATTTGGCTTTTTGAACTTTTTTGGATTCAAGCGTCACTGATGAGTCTTTTGTAGACGAAACGCGCGTCTGGCGTATATACTTTTAGTCCTGGTATCTATGATGAGTTTTTTTACATTTCAAAATGGTGACTTGGATGTTGTCTCATTGACTCATACTTCATCTTCTTATATCTACATGTAATTACGTATTTCTTAGTTAATATTAGGTTCATGTTCTCGTTAGTAACTACAATAATCAGTTTATATAGTAGAACATAACAGTTATAAAAATAATTTTATGGATTGTGCTGGTATATGTCTTCGTATATCTGCGTGCACCTCACTTCCAAGGAACATGTAGCCTTTTTCATCAAAAATCTTAAGTGTAAAATTTATCTTACTTATCTTTAAATATTGAGTTGAACTGTTCAGGTATATTTAAGACTTGCGATAATTTTACACTTTTTTTTTTTTTTTTTTTGTGAAAAGGTCTACTGACCCGTGATATGGTGTCAAGTTGTAGTTACCTCTAACAGATTTTTGAAGTTTCATACTGCAACTTTATCATCGCCCCATTCTATCAAAATTTATCGACATGGTATACAAAAAGTAAAATCACAAAAATACTGAACTCAGAGGAAAATCAATTTGGAAAGTTCATAATCACATGGCAAATTCAAATAACAAAACTCATCAAAAACGAATGGACAAGAACTGTCATATTCCTGACTTGGTACAGGCATTTTCAAATGTAGAAAATGGTGGACTAAACCTGGTTCTATAGCGCTAACCCTCTCACTTTAATAACAGTCTAATCAAATTCCGTCATATTTACATGATGCGTTAAATAAAAAGTCAATTAATAATATAGTCAAAATATGGGTACATCAGTCATCATCGTATAATAATTTTAAAAGGAACAATTTAACAGAACACAAAAACATCTATTATCTACGAACACATTGATTGATTTGAGTGTCTGACGTCAGAATTATTTTTATACGTTACATAAATTTGTCGTTCAATGTGCATACAAACAATTTCAAAATTTACATAGGTAATGTAAGCATATGTGGGTTAAAAAATCAAAATATGTAAGAATAAATTACAGAAATAGACCGAGATTCAAACTAGTCCAAAAGTTATAGATAGAATTTATGAGCATCCAAAAATAGTTAATTCCACTACGCGATTGAATGATTTTGACGTTTGTGGTTCAACGTATATAGTAATTCATAATAGAAATATTTATATAATAGTTCTTGAAAAAATGGTCATTATCGTGATATATGGACTGCCCACAGGACAGTGGTATTGACTAAGATAGTGATAATGACTGAGCCGAAGGCGAGGTCATTATTGCTGTCGCAGTCAATACCACTGTCCTACGGGCAGTCCATGTATCACGATAATGACCAGTTTTCAAGAACTATTATGTTTATTTCATTGAGGAACCATGTTTTTGAAAATTCTCATAAATTCAAAACGCCCAAAGCGAACTTGAGTAGTTGTACGATTTCTATAGCAAAGAGTGAAGACCAGACGTAGCAATACTGCCATTCATTTTAGTGCAACTTTTCAGTATTTAGATTCTTAATTAAGTTCTCTTTAATTTTACCATTAACGAAAAAATGTAATAAACAATTCAACAACTTAAATGATGTAATATTAAAAACAGGAACATGTTTTATAAAAGGTACATCTTTCTAAACAGAGAAACCGCGTCCCACCGGTCATTAACAGAGAAACCACGCCCCAACAGTCATTATCAAACGGAAACCACGCCCCAACGGTCAATATCAGACGTAAACCACGCCCCACCGGTCCATATCATGTAAAAGTTAATTAACGACCGGTTTTCTGGTCCATATTGTTCTGTTAATGACCGATAGAATTTATTACTGAAGATTAATGAATGTCATGTGACCCCTTTTTATCCAATAAGGGAATCTTATTCTCAACCGATATGAAATAAATCATATTATTATATTACACGTTAAAATGACATTTTTTGATTGGCTAAGACGAGCGTGTCAATTTACTCTATCACATGCCTGAGCGGGTGACAATTTTTTGTAATGTTACCCTCTCGTCTAGACCAATCAGAAATCGATAATTGAAAGAACAATGAATTGAATTTACATCAAGGAATTAAATACAATGCTTAAGTTCTACTTTTGGCTCAGATTTTATTATCGACTGTTAAAATAAATAAAATAAAACATTTTGCTTGACTTTTGTTGTTTTTTGTTTAATGCCCGTAACGTTGTTATGAACGTGACGTCATAGAAAATACTTTTAAAATAAAAGTAATCTGTAAAAGCCAATAATGATAGAACATTCAGTATAATAAATCAAATAACACATAGCTGAGAGGGTGATAGAGCAGATTGGAACCCCTCGAAAAAAATAAAAGCCAATACAAACACATTGACGAGATGTATAAGTACCGAGCCACGTCAAACGGATATCACATAAAACCATTCAACAGTAAAAGTAATATTAATAATAGAACAAATACAAATGAAAGAACAATAAAACATGTTGTTAAGATGATAAACAACATCAGTACGCATAATCGATACATCAAAACCATCGTGTATCATTTGAGAAGTCGATATGGAATATTTTTCAGCAAGGTCTTGGTACCTTCCGATGAACTTTTTAAGAAAGAGGACGAGACGTTCTTTGACATACCCCTGGTTCATCAACTTTCTACTCAGACACTGATGACGTTTTACAAAGTCTGAGTAGTAGCTGCAAGATGCTTAGTTGATAATCAAGTTACAAATAGAAGATGGTTTGATAAAGTGGTAACTTCAAGATGGCAAAACATATAGAATTAAAGTAAGTCAGGATATAATATGGATAACATGAAAAAATAGAAATGCCTTCTCATCAAGCAACACGTATTATATATACTAGTAATTACACATGTTTATTTGTAACGTTTTACAGACAGAACAGATAAGCTGACTAATCACGAAGTAGTATAGTACTTGAACGACTCCAGCGCACCCCCTCCAAAAAAAAAAAAAAATTTGACCCCCAAAAAATTACCCTCATTTCAAGTAAAAGAGCCCTAAATTTTCATAAAAAAAAGCAAAAAAACACCCCAAAAAACACCAAATTTTCTTACTCCCAAAAAAATTTTTTTTTTACTTTGGAAAAAAACGTTATTAAAAACACCCAAAAAACAACAAAAAAATTCCAAAAAAAATAAATAAAAAAAACCGGGAGAACAGGCGAAGAAAGAATTCTGTGGGATTTAAGAGTGCACACTCCTAAAATAAAAAATACTATCAATGAAGTGTTTATTGTCTCCAAGTGAGTATTTACTGCATCTAAGGAGTTGTTTACTTTTCTAGGAAAGCTATGTGAATCTAAGCAAGTGTTTACTGTATCCAAGTAAGTGTTTTGGTTAGCTAAGCAGCTGTTTATTGAAACTAAGCATACAAATCAATAGCATTACATTAAACCGATGATCAAAGGATCTTTTCACAACTTTCTATAGTTAATTCAATAGCAACGATCGATTCTGTATGAAACATTATTGACAAATGAATAGATAGGACATGACTTTTAAATAAACTAAATCGATCATTAGAAATATTTACATGGTTGTCAAGAGTATGTTTACATGTTGCCTAGACAATGTTGTCATCACATGTAAACATATAGCAGACTGGTGCGGTCTTTCGTTTCAAATTAACAGTGGTGAGAAGACGTGTGTGCTTTTTAGTGTGTTGTGGTTTTTCATGTCGGACAGTATATCTTCCTCTCAAGAAGAAGAATTGTTAGGTAGTCCTACTGCACTAGAATTAGAACAGGAAATTAGTGAATCACAAGCAGTACATCAAAACCTGTTGGATTATTCAGAGCAGGCTGTTAGTTTAATTCTTTCAACTTGGAGCACTCAAAATCAACCAATAAGTAATTCTACAAAAATACAAATGGAAATTCAAGAGTGTCAGGCGCAGCCTCAACCACAGAACTGGCCATGGAGTTTAGAAGAAAGTAACATTTTGATAGAAAATATCAGTTACTATCAGAGAATGATTGAGACAATCGAAAGAGCTAAGAGTTTGGGACCGGTTAAACTTCCAAAAGCTCCGAAAAGAAAGGTGCAGGACTTATTTAAAGAAAAACTGGGAAAGAAAAAAAAGCAAACTATCACGACCCCTGAAGAACTTCACACCTTTCTAATAAGCAGAAAGGCGGATTTATCAAAGACAATTTCGAGGCAGAAGTTTATTTTTAATAGTGAAAAAGACCCTGTTAAACAGTTACAAGAAGCATACAAACACTTGGGAAGACATAACGCCCAAGGTATGCTGTTTAACATTACTTTCGGTGATTTCCTTAATGCTTTGAGAGACTGGTTTATTTCGGAAAAGGTCAATACAACGTGGGACACATGGTTATCAACTCAGATAGATATATCTATACCTCATGCTCGGAAATTAAGACAACTTTCTAATCTACTTAAAGGATTTAAAGGTTTTCTGAACATTAATGTTTCAATCAATGATATTCTTTCAAAACAAGAACTTATCAAACAAATGTTAGCAATTGATCAGTTTGCCACCTTTTGGAGACAGGTAGACTATATTCCAGCAGATGATAAACTTACTCCGTCACAAGAAGTTTGATATGTATGTGATATTGTATTCCATATAAGGAGTGATCATACATGATCAGTAGGTGGGACAACTCTTTACTATTGATTTTCTTATTCCATATAAGGAGTGATCATACATGATCAGTAGGTGGAACATAGTAACGGTTATTCATAACTTTGAACAGTGATATTATGTTTATAGTGTTTGATTTGTATGTATTCATTGCACTTTTGTTTTCAAATTAAAATTTTGAAACTGATTATTGTTTTGGTAATAAATTAACCGTAAGTAAAGGAGGAACGAAAAACCAAAGGGACGTTATATCTCATAAGTAAAAAGTAAATCGACAAAGCCATGGCTAAAAAAGAAACAGACAAACAGACAAACAACAGAACACAAAATACAACACAGAAAAAAAACCTAAAGACTGAGAAACACGAACCCCACCAAAAACCGGGGTGATCTCAGGTGCTCTGGAAGGGTAAGCGGACCCTGCTCCACATGTGGCACCTTTCATTTAGAAAGATCTAAAACTTAGTCATCATTAATTCTTGTTCATAGAAAGAACCTGTTATTTCTTCGCCTTTTAAATCAATTATTTTATAAGTAAAAGGAATTGTATTTAAAACTTTTTCAATTACAAATATTTCTTTGGTCCAACGAGTAGTATAACCCTTTTCAAATTTACCCTTTTTTTTTGTTATTCTTACTCTATCTCCGACTTTGAATTTAGGTTTTTTAATTTTCTCTTCTTTTTCTGGATATAAATTTTTATACACTGTTAATTCATTTTTTAATTTACTTGCTTCAACAGGTGTCATTTTAATTGAAGAATGTACTGTATTATTATAATTTTTAACTAATTTATCTAATATATCATAATATTTTAAAGTTTCATTAGCAGTAAAGTATTTATACATATGTTGTTTCATTGTTCCTATCCATCGTTCCACTACACTGGATTTTTCTTCATTCTCAGTTGAATATAACTTTATGTTATTATCTTTTAACAATTCTTTTACTTGTCGATTATAAAATTCGGTTCCTTTATCTGACCAAATATATATTGGTTTTCTTTCTTTAAATAATGTTTTAAATGCTTCACTTACTGCTACTCCTGTTTTATTTTTCAATGGAATCAACCAACCATATTTACTAAAAACATCTATAACTGCTAATAAATATTTATAGTGTTTATTTTGTTTTGAATATGGTTGCATATCTATTAAATCAACTGCCCATGTTTGATCTATTGAATGAACATAAACACGTCTTTTAGGAAAAGATTTTATAACTCTATGATGTAATTCATCTGCTAATTTATTTGTTAGATTTGTTTTAGACATTTTGAAGTAACTAAAATGTTTTTTTTAAAAATGGATGAAAGAAAACATTGTTCAAAATGTAATGAATACAAGTTACTAAGTGAATATTACAAAGCAAAAGACAAACCACTGGGAGTTAAATCTGCATGTAAAGAATGTTTAAAACCTTCAAAACAAAATCATTATCAAAATAACAAAGAAAAATATAAAAAAGCTTTTAAAGAATTTATGGAAAGAAATCCTTTTTATTGGAATTTATATCCAAGAAAATAATATAATTGAAAATTAAATATTACAAAATGGGATCTAAAAAATCCTTTAAAGATCTTATTACTGAAACTACTATTGATGATATAGAAGAAATCAATGCAACTAAATACATAAACTTATTAAAAGATAAAATAGTTATTAATCAATTTCCTTTAAAAATAAAGATAATAATAACAAGTGAATTTACAACTCCTATGGCATTTGATAGAATAGAAAGTCATTACTCTCATCCTGTTGAAGTTGTCCTAACACAAAACAATTTATCTACATTTTACAATAATTTGTTAGATAAATTTAAAGCTTGGGTAGATAAATTTCAAGAAAGAGGATCTGGTTTTGTTTTCGATGGTATCAAAAGTGTAAAAGTAAAACTATATAAATATGAATATCAAAGAGCTTCGTCTTATTTTCCCCTTCAATTTAAATCAAGTAATATTATTAATGTTCAAAATAAAAAGGATAATAAGTGTTTTCTTTGGTCAATATTAGCAAGTTTATTTCCAGCCAATAAAGACAAACAAAGAGTAACAAAATATAAAGAATATGAAAATGAAATTAACATGAAAGGAATTGAATATCCTGTTTCAATAAAAGATATCCCAAAAGTAGAGAAACAAAATAATCTAAGTATAAATGTATTTGCTTTAAAGGATCAAACAAATAAACAATCTTTACATCCAGTTTATATATCAAATGTAGAAAGTAAAAACGTAATTGATCTCTTATACATTGAAAGTAACGAAAATACTCATTATTGTCTAATTAAAAATTTAAATAGTTTTATGTGTGATAAGAATAGAAATAAATCGTTTATATGTAGAAACTGTTTGCAAGGATTTCAAAGAGAAGAAACACTAATAAAACATAAAAAAATATGTTATGATAACAAACATTGTAAAACCATAATGCCAAAACCAGGAAAAAATATTCTTAAATTCAATAATCATCATTTTAAAAATAAATTACCATTTGTTATCTACTCTGATTTCGAAGCATATAATATTCCTATACAATCCTGTACTCCAGATCCTAATAAATCTTATATAAAACCAATAAGTAAACAAGAAATAAATAGTTATGGTATTTATGTTCATTCTGATTATCCAGAAATATATAAACCACAATACTTTTCTTATGTTGGTGATGATGCAGTAGAAAAATATGTGGAAAAAGTAATGAAGATATACAAAGAAATAACTTATAAGATCTACCTTAATGAAAAGAAAAAACCAATATTAAATAATCATGAAGAAGATGAATTTCAAGAAGCAACCGGATGTTATATTTGTGGAGAAGAATTTAAAGAAAGCGAAAAAGTAAGAGAACATAATCATCTTTCAGGTAAATATAGAGGAGCAGCGTGTCAATCGTGTAACACAAAAGAAGGTAAAGCAACAAAATTAATACCCGTGTTCTTTCATAATGGATCGAATTATGATTTCCACTTTTTAATCGAAGAATTAATGAAATATGAAGATGAATATAATAAAGTAAAACTTCTTTCTAAAAACTCAGAAAATTATATTTCTATAGATTATGGATCAAATTATAAAAAATTAAGATTCCTAGATTCATATAGATTTATGTTAAAAGGCTTATCAGATATTGCCAAATCAATGGATGAGTTTCCTATTTTAGAAAAAGAGTTTAAAGGTAATATAGCTCATTTAAAACAAAAAGGATTCTATCCATATGAATACATAGATTCTATAAAAAAATTTGAAGATAAAAAACTTCCTGAAATAGAAAAATTTTATTCTAAATTAAAAAAAGAAACAATTACAAAAGAAGAGTACAAACATGCACAAAGAGTCTGGGAACATTATAATTGTAAAACTTTATTAGACTATCATAATTTATATCTAAAAACTGATGTTCTTATCTTAGCCGATGCATTCGAAAAATTTAGAAATTTCTTTTTAGAAAACCATAAAATAGATCCATGCTATTGTTATTCTGCTCCGGGATTGACTTGGCAATGCGGGTTAAAATTTACTGGAGTAAAACTAGAATTATTAACTGATGTTGATATGTTACAAATGTTTGAGAAAGGAATAAGAGGAGGATTTTCTGGAGTATTAGGTCCTAGACATGTAAAAGCTTTTAATAAATATACAACAAATTATAATGAAGATTATAGAATAATAGATGAACATGAAAAAAAAGAGTGTTTAAAAAGATTAAAAGAAGGAAAAGATTTAAATAAATTTTTTGAAAAAAATTATTTGTTGTATCTAGATGCAAATAATTTATATGGATGGGCTATGTCACAAAAACTTCCTACAGGAGATTTTAAATGGGAAAAAGATTTAAAATATTATAAAGAAATTCCAAAAGGAAGAGGATGTTTAATTGAATGTGATTTACAATACACAAACAAATGTAAAAAGAAAACATATAAATATCCTTTAGCACCAGAAAAGATGAAAATAAAAAAAGAAGAATTATCTGATTACCAATTAAATCTATTGGGAGACAAACCATTAGGTAATGAAGAAAAATTATTTTTAACATTGAGAGATAAAAAAAAATATATAATTCACGATAGCATTTTAAAAGAATATATAAAACTTGGAATAAAGGTAACAAAAGTTTACAGAACAATTTCATTTAAAGAATCAAATTGGTTAGCAAAATACATAAATTTCAATACAGAACAAAGAACTAAAGCAAAATCAGATTTTGAAAAAGATCTTTGGAAACTGATGAACAATAGTTTCTATGGTAAAACATTAGAAAATATCAGAGGAAGAAGTGAAATAAAATTATTGACAGACAGGGAAGAAGTAAAAAAATATATAAAAAAACCAAATTTTAAAGACTCAATAATATTTAATGATAACTTTGTTGCAATTGAAAATAATGTTCCTTCTGTTAAATTTAATAAACCTATTTATTTAGGACAGGCTATATTGGATTACTCAAAACAATTGATGTATAGCTTTTATTATGATGTTGTTAATGAATTATGGGAAAAGAATGAATTAGTTGCAAGTGATACTGATAGTATGATTTTGAGTGTAAAAACCAAAGATATTTATAAAGACATGGAAGAAATGATAGATGAACTTGATACGTCTTGTTATCCAAAAGATCACCCTTTATATTCAGAAAAAAATAAAAAAGTAATTGGTAAATTTAAAGATGAACTTAATGGGAAAATTATGAATGAAATAGTTTATTTAAAAAGTAAAGCATATTCTTTTACATTAACAGACACAATGTGTTTAAGTGAAGAAAAAAAATTAAAAGGAATTGGAAAAACTACAATAAATAAAGATATTAAATTTGATGATTATAAAGATTGTTTGTTCAATAATAAAACCAAAATGAATAAAATGTGTACAATGAACTCGAGCAAACACAAAATGTTTGTTAATGAAGTAAATAAAATAAGTATGTCTTCATTCGACGACAAAAGATATATTTTAGATAATGGAATAGATACTCAACCTTTTGGATTTTAATTTATTTTAATTTCCAAACAATAAAACCAGTTAATACCATACCACCAACAACAAATGCAATCTCTCTATTTTTCTGGTCTTCTGATGGAGTATAAAAATCACTTAATGTAGGTTTAGGTGATAATGAAGTTAATTTTTTATTCGTGACACGATAGTATAGTTTCATTGCCTGGTTAACATCATCAAAAGTCTGAACCGCATGATGTTCCTTTTGTAATTGTTCATTTATAAAATCTAATCTTTGTATTCTTTTTTTATTCCATTCTGATTGTGCTTTTTCTAATTTTTCTATAGCTTTATCATGTCTTATTTTCTCTTCATTTGCATTACTACCCATATGTGAAAATAAATAATTACTCCCTGAAAATGCAAAAGCATTTGTTATTGCCCCACCAAGCATCATTGTTAAAGCACTTGCCATTTTATAAAAACAAAAATTACTTCATAATATCAGCAGGTATAATACCTTGCTTAATCAACATATCTTTTGTTGCCATCGCAAGTAATATATCAATGGACAACATTACAACATCATTCATATTAAAATCCACTTTTGGTGCTGGCCTCCTTAATACCTTTTTACCTATTTCTGCATATCCAACTGTTAACAATGTTTCCACTCCAGCATGATATAACATATTTGCTATTTGTTTTCCGTCTTTTTGAGTTGTCATTTTAATGTACTAAATTTAATTAAATTCAAAAGGATCAATTTCTTTCTTTTGTTTTTCTGGTTTTGTTATTTCTTTAATCATTCTTTCTGGTTTCTTACTTTGGTTGTAAAAAAACAATCCCAATCCAACAATACTTATAGAAAAAAGTACAAATTTGTAATCAACTAGGGAACTGGAGTGTTTTTCGACAGAAGGGATATGTTCGTTTGATTCATAATCTGTTTCTGTATCAGAATCTTTTGTTATTTGTTTGATTTTTGAATTTTCTTTTTTTAATTTTTCCACTTCTTTTTTTCTCAATTCTGCATTTCTTATTCTTACTTCTGCACCTTTCTTACCAGCAGCTACTCTTTTTGGGTCTTTTGGTTTGGGTTTTTTAAATACTTCTTTTTTTTCTTCTTTGTTTTCTTTTTGTTCAGGATTTTCATTCATCATTTTTTATGTCATTATTTTCATCTTTTTTTCGGAAATCGAGCGAAGCGAATGGTTCAATATGTCTTGCTGTTGTTAATATTGCAGTAAAAGGAGCAAGATACATTCCATATCTATAGTACAGTTCACAACATGTATTAGTTAAAGCATTATTGATAAAAGGATCTTCCTCTAAGTCTTGTATTAAAATTGGTGGATTAACAACTTTGAAAAACTTTGATACACCCATGACATATAAATTTATAAAAGAGTTTCCTAATGTCTTGGTCATACTAGCTCCCAATCTTGCTTCATATTTACAGTATAGTTTGTTTATTTGTTCTGTTGTCATTTTATCAATATCTGACAGTTGTAATTCTTTACCCAGATATTGTTTACTACTCCCACCAGCAACAACGGATGATAATCTTTCGCGTTTTTTTTCTTGAAGGGAACCGTTCACTTCGCTCGCTTCATCATCAATATTTATGTTTTCCACAATTTGCTCGCTTAATAATTCTTCAGCATTCATTTTATACGTTTCAAAAAACGGATATAATTTATTTTTAACTTTAAAAAAAATAAATACAACATATCCAACCAATGATAAGACTGCAGTGTTTGTTGCAATTGTTAGTATTTCCAACAGCATTGCTTTTTTTTATTGCTTATTTTGGTTAAATTACTTAAGCATTACTTAAGCATTACTTAAGCATTACTTAAGCATTACTTGAGAATTGCTAAAAAAATCAATTAAGTAACCAATAATCAGTAGGTTGATCTGTCTTTAATATTAATTTACGATGTTTCTTTTTTTTAAGTTCTTCCTTTATTCTTTGTCTTTCTTCCAAAGTAGGAATAACATCATTTTCTCTTAGGCAATTATCAAAACTATCTCTATCTTTTGTGTAGAACATGCATAACCATTTTGTTTGTTCTCTTAAATCTTTTAAAACAGAGTTGTATCTCTGTGAAATGACCCACACTGATTGTTCCGCATGTCTTCCTGAAAATGCAAGCTCGGACAGCATATCTTTTTTCTTTGTTAGTTCTTTTGTTGCACTGCAGTCATCAATGATATATAATGTTGGATGACCAGCATATTTTTTAAAGAACATTCTTAGTAGTTCTTGTAGCTTCTCTTCTTCACTAAGGGAACCGTTCGCTTCTCTCACTTCAACAATAGGATTAACAATTATTAGATTTTTTGTTTTTGGTTTTCTAACATCACCAATCCATTCACGATTTTTGTATGCTTTGTTCCATTGGATGGTTGGACAAAGTATGACTATATATTTGAAAACTCCACTAAATTCTCCTTCTAATAAATCAAGAACAAACTCTGTTTTTCCACATCCTGTTTGTCCACATATAATAGCACAATGGGGATATTTTGGTAATTCATAAAGGGAATCGGAGTGTATCTCGCTCCGCTCGTTTGTTTCCATTTTTTAAGGGGAACCGCTAGTAATTAACTTCTTTAAATCTTCCATCTTCAAAATTAATTTGTGCATCTTGTATAACAAACAGATAAACATTTATTAATTTATTTGCTCCTGCTGTTTTAGTTATTTGGATAGTAATACCTTCAGAAGCATTTTCAATTCTTCTACCTGAACCGTGTAATGAGTTGTCATCTGTTGAACGTAAATCTAACCATAATGCATAATTAGTTGTAAGATATTTTTCTAATGTTGTATAGGATAAATTTAAATCCTTTAAAACTTCTTCTGTTGTTTTATTTCTTTTTGAATTTAAAGCAAAGAATTTATTTATTTCATCCCATTGTTGATATGCTTTCATTCCTTGACTGTAAAGTTGATTTGGAACACCTTCTATTGTCATTTCTACTTTTGTTATGTTAGGATTATAATAAGTTTCGGTACTTGTTCTTTCAGGATCTTCGAACAACATTAGAATTCCTTTCATACTTCTAGCTGGAACATTTAAATTTATATTCCACAATGTATCAGATTTGTTTTTGGTTATTTTTCTATGTCTTAGTATTCTATCGTACAAAATAACCATCTTACCATTAACTTGTTGTCTTATCTGTCTTGCTAATTCTGCATCAGTAACCATATCAAATTCTAAACAAATGTTTTTGATTGTATAACTTGCAGATGTATCTGTTGATTTAATAACATTGCTATAATTATTAAATGTAAGTTCATATTCAAGTCTATCACCAAGACCTGCTTGATAAAAAGGCATATGAGTTTCTAATAGTTCAAAATCAAGTGGGATACAAAATCTTGCACCATATGCAGTTGCAATTGCTTCATCCCCTATGTTTGATGCTTTATCATCCGCGCCAACTCTGTGTTTTAACATGTTTGTTTCACCAATTCCTTGGTATGCCATATTTAAACGTTCAGATGTAGATTTCCATAAATCAACATAACAATGATAAATATCACTATCATCAATTGACATAATTTCATTTCCACTTATACGAATTGTTGTTTTTTTAACTATTGTTCTTCCTATGTTTTGATATATAGTTGCATTGTCGTCTGTAGATGTGAGTTCTATTTCAAATGCCAATCTGGTTGTTCCAGGAACAATAACATCATTATTGCTTAGATTGGGGAATCTCACTAATAGCTGTTGATTTTGATCAATAGTTGAAGGATTATTTGTTATTGATACACTTTGACGAATACCTTTCACACCACGGGGTTCTCTTATTTTTCTGTAAGGATTTAATTTGTTTCCGTATGCCGACATTTTTAAGGATTAAATTTGTTATAAAAATAATTCAATTATCACTGATACTAGAGTATTGATACATGTAGAATTATCACTCTCACTAACAAACCCTATAATATCTCCAGCCTTAACTTCAAAAGGTATATTAAAGTTATGATAACTGTGTGTGTCACCATTACTTAAACTTATTCCGTAACTATATGTCTTATAATTATTAACAGTTATCATAACATCTATATTATCTGAGTTTGTTCTTAAACTTACTAAACTAATACCCAATATTTGTCCTGGAAAGTTCATTACATAATAACCACCACCACCATCACCAAAATTAAACTTTTGTCTTGCATGTATTGAACCATCAATTCCAGCATTTATACTTATTAATTTTTTGTCTGGTTTATTTTTAATATTACTAACTATATTTTCAACATTTAAAACTCTGATGGTTAGGGCAGCGACACTCCGGCGTAAATCTCTATCCTTAGTATCCCTTGTTCGAAGTTCACTCTTCATATTTAATATTTCCTTTTTTATTTCCGATGTATCTACGTTTTTTTTTTTGACACCAAGTATGCTCATTTTATTAAATAAATTATATAACTTCTAAAACACAATTAATTGGTAAATGATTAATTATCTTGTTATTATTTTCATCTCTTATTTCTAATTTCAATTCTGTTATAACATCATTTACTAAACACTTATATTCCGGATGCTCAAATCTCGCTGTTATAACTTCACCAAACTCTTTATTTTCGACTGGAATAACAGCCAATAATGTACTTGGCTTACCATCAAGATAATTATGAGAAGTGCTAACTTGTTCCAAATGGATATATAATGATTTATGGATAGCAAAATCCACAAATTTGTTTCCATAATGTAATTCATTAGGTTCGAATTTACGTTTATTATTAAATCCTAACATATTTCCCAAACCCTTACTTATCTTTAACTCAGTAGTAGTGTTTAATGAAGCGATACCATTTGCTTCATTTACGGATAATACAATATTTTCTTTTTGAAATTCATCCACTATTTGTTGAAAACTATAATAACCATTCATAATCCTTTGCTGTTCCTCTCCGGTTTTTGTTATAAACCCATGATAAACATTATACCAACCTATGCTGTATCTTATAAATTTCAAACCAATACGTTTATTTCCATTTCTGTTATTTATGTATTGTTCTAAGTTTATTGTATTATCAATATTTGAAATAGTATGAAACATTTTTAATATAAAAAAATGATAACAAAAGAATTTAAATATAATCCTAATGTTTCATATAATCCAGGTATTAAATATTCTGAAAAAGATCATCAATTAAAAACAAATCTTGTAAATCAAACAATATTTGTAAATCAAAAAGAGAACTTTAAAACATCTTTTCCTGATTTATTTCAAAACTATCAAAACCCATCAATACACACTAACGAACCATGGAATGCCTGGATTCATTCTTCATTTGATTGGTGGCAATGTCAGTTAAATTTTGCAGTTTGGTGTGCAAGTACAGGATGTGGTGTTTCTTATAATGATCATATACAAAATACTTCAAATCTTACAAAGTCTTTTTATATGTTTCATTTATATTATTGTATTGCCAGAATTTTAAAAGAACTTAAATCACCTTTACCAACAGATTCTTCTTTTTGTTATTACAAGAACCCATATGACAAAGCTGCATATCAGAAATTATGTGATGAATTTAATATTTCTCCAAATACAAATTGGAGACAAAAACTAGAATCATCATGTCAAGGATTAGGAAGTTTTGAGCAATATTATAAACCAAGTGGTGAATATAGACAAAATCATAAAAAGGATGGTCCATTCTTTAATATTCATGATACAATTTATCATGAAAAAGATATAAGTATGGCTTGGACTACTTTTATTTTAGATAATGGGAATGGATTTACACAATCTGGTGTTGAACGTATTAATGAAAGTATTAAAATTTATGTATGGGCTTTGTTAGGTGCACAATCTCAAACAAAAACAGAAATTTTAAAAGTAGGAACAGGATTTGATGCACAAAAACAATTCTTAGCAAATATCCAAGATGTTATAAATAGTCCTATCGATTTACCCACCCAGATATCGAATTATGAAAATGTTTTAAAATATGCAAGAAGTAAAGTTGATTATGCTTATGGACTTGGTTTATATATGTCTCCCAGTGATATGGTTTTACAAATTGGAAGTATTGTTGGTTATAATAATAAAATTATAATTGCAACAGAAAATCAAACACTTGGGTTAAATGATGATTTAAATAATAAAAATTTTGATCATGTTGATTTTAAACCAAAAGAACCTGTAAAACCACAAGAACCTATAAAACCTGAAAAGCCTGAAGAACCAAAAATAGATCCAATAAAAAAAATTGAACATGAAGATCATGAAGATAATAAACAAGCAATAATATTTGTAAGTATTGTAATAGGATTTACAGCACTTTATTTTTTCAAATAATCTCTAGCAGCAGTAAACAATAAACTAACAACTAAAATAAGCAATGCCCATAAGTTGTTTGCAAACCAATTTACTACGTCTTTTGTTGCAGACAATAACCAAGAAACAATAGAACCTATAATACCTGGTAATGCAGCTGCTAATTTTCCTGCAAGAAAAGATAATAATTTTCCAAGATTTTTTAATTGTTTTTTTATCCAGTCTTGTACACCACCACCTTTTGATGGAGGAGAAGGAGAAGGAGAAGGAGAACCAGTAAATGCTTCAACAATAACACCAATAATCATTCCAAAAGCAGTTAAAACACTAACTATTGTTATTCCTTGTTCTCTGAATAATGTTCTTATTCTTTCACCTAATGTTCTGTCTTCGTTTAAAATTTTATGTATTGTTTGTTTAAATCTATCTAATTGACTACGTAGTTTTTCTCTATTAATATTAATTACTTCTATTCTTGCACTTCTCTCAGATTCCAACTCTCTCATTCGACTACTTATTCTTTTTATTTGAAATTTTAAATTGTCTTTTTTAGCTTGTTCTAATTTGGCGTTTTCTTTTGCTAAGTCTTTATTTGTTTCATTCAGTTTTGCTAATTCATTTGCAATCTCTTCTTTTACTGATGTCATTGCACTGATTATTCCATCCATCTCTCTTTTTGTCATTTCTGTTTGTGTTTCATTATCTACTAAAGATGTTCCTTGTTCAATAAATGAAGTTTCTATTTCTTTCACATATGTTTCTGCATTACTTGCTGTTTCTAATAATTCTTGTCCTTCTTCTTGTGTAGATATTTCTTGTAATGGAATTTCTATATTATCGAGTTCACGAATTGGTGCTTTTATCGTTCTTTGAAAATCTTGAAAATCTGCTCTACCTTTTTTTAAATAATCAGATATTTTATAATCATCTGCACCTAAAACATCCCTGACAAAATTAACACTGTATTCTCTTTGAAGAGTGCTAAATTTATAAAACTTTAATACTCCTTTTTGGTAATATGTTAATGCAATATCATTACCTTTTTCATCTTTTACATATAAGATTTGTCTTTCATTATGATCTTCCCTAACAAAAAAACCTACTTCATTACGTATAGTTTCACCATTTTTTTTATAAAATTGTTTAATCATTTTTTTTGTAGTTTCTTTTTTACGAATTTTAGCTTCATTTTCTGATAAATCTCTTGTTACTTCAATTTCTTTATTTATATACTTTTGAAACTCTTCATCATCTTGAAAAGACGTTTCTTCTTCTTCATAATCATCATCATAATCATTATTTTTAAACTCAGGATTATCAAACATATAACCTCCTTCAGCCATTTTATTCATCTAAAATATTAGATAATAAACAATAAAAAGAACCTGTTAAAAACAACTTAAGATAAAAATAATTAAATTTTTTATTTAACATTATTTTTACATTTTTTACTAATTTTTCTTTTGTTTCTTCATCCATTTATTTAATTAAAAATTGATTCATAGTTTGGTGGATTTCCCACGTTCACATAGTGGTGATTTTCAACTAAAGTTATTTTGTTTATAAAAATTATAGATTTTCCATTTTTTTTTTTATTTCATTTCTTACTCTATTTTCTGTTTCTTCTATAATTTTTCTTCTTTCATCTTCTGGTAAACTTTTTGAAGTTTTTAAATTTGCCATTTTTAAATTTTTTTTCATCTCATTAAATTTTTCTAGTTCTTCTAAAATAAGTTTAAATTCTTCTTCACTTATTTTATTGTCAGTTAAAGATCTAGAAATTAAATCTTTAATACTATTTAATTTACACTCTGCTAAAGTTTTTATTTCATAATGTTTTTTAGCTTTTGAAGTAAGCTTTCTTCTTATTAATTTTATTACACCCCCAACACTACCGCATGCGACTGCTGTAATCTGTAATGGTAATAAAATAGGAATAGCAATACCTATACCTGCAGAAATAACTGATGCTGAAATTAAAGTTGTATCTATTCCATCTGTAAAGTTTACTCCTCTTTTATATTTTTTATATAAAGAATTTCTTTTGTCTCTTTCATTTTTTAAAGAATTTTCTATTTCTGAAATTTTTTGTAATCTATAGTTTTGTCCATCTTCTATAGGTAATTCTGGATATAAATTAGGAGCTGTAGGTTGTTTCATTTTTTTAAGTAAAAATTGATTTTTTTATTTTTCTCTTAAATCCCACAGAATTCTTTCTTCGCCTGTTCTCCCGGTTTTTTTTATTTATTTTTTTTGGAATTTTTTTGTTGTTTTTTGGGTGTTTTTAATAACGTTTTTTTCCAAAGTAAAAAAAAAATTTTTTTGGGAGTAAGAAAATTTGGTGTTTTTTGGGGTGTTTTTTTGCTTTTTTTTATGAAAATTTAGGGCTCTTTTACTTGAAATGAGGGTAATTTTTTGGGGGTCAAATTTTTTTTTTTTTTTGGAGGGGGTGCGCTGGAGTCGTTCAAGTACTATACTACTTCACGATGAGTTGTCCTCATCCGCCAGCTATATCAGGTGGCACCAGTGAGGTGGTTAACGATGTGGCTACTTATACCTGTAATACTGGATACAAAATCAATGGTAGTCCACAGATCGGCTGTTACAATGGACAATGGTCAAGCCCACTTCCTGAATGTTCGCTAATAAACTCCGCCAACCAGTATTGGTTAGATATCACCAATAACCAAGATGAAAGTAAAGTCATTTATTGTATTTTATTGACAAATTGTTATAATGTTATGAGATCAAAAACATTTTTTTATCATCGATTTCATAAAGCCTCTCTTTTGTAAACAGAGTTTAATAAGTCTTTGACACAAATGCTCTCTGTGATAAAAGGTTTGTATTAGTTCCAACCATTCAATAAACCAGCAGAACCATATTTACAACATGTCATTTGTGATCAGAAATTAAAAATGACGGATAATACGCGAAAAATAGTCCTTATCACATTCTCTTCACTACAAGCATCATAGCAGAACGTTCTTGAAAACTGTAGTGTGAGTTCGTAAGGTCATGGAGACTTTTAAAACTGAATTGTGCTTCGTGTTCACTAGACGCCAAACCTTAAACAGAAAAAAGACGTTGGAGTAGAGGTTTGTGGCTTTCTTTTCCGAAGCCTAAATACATGATTCCTCTAAATGATGTCAGAAATATTTAAAGATATTTTGAAATTTTATCCTTCTGTTATCCCTTTTGACAGTGCTACTAACGTTGTCATTACTGAAGTTGGCGTCATATTCAAATATCCTTGACAATTACATGCGTTCGTGTAAACGTAAAAAGACGGTCGAATATTACTTATAATGTGACGCCATATTGTATTTAGAGAATGTTTGAAACTATAGTATCCACATGCATCAAACATTAGTTGTTATCCGTTTTGTGAATTTGTTGTAGTACCTGTTTGGCTGATTGCAATGGTTGGCTTGGCAGCAGTCCTAGCGGTAATTTTACTCCTGGCTTGTTTAGCAGCAGTTCTATGGAAGTTATTTGGGTATGTGTAATATTTTTATATTTTTGTTATCGGTAATTGTTCATTTTTTCTTTGAAGTGTACTCGGTGAGAATATCAGTATCAGTGGACTTGTCGTGATTAAAACATATTTGGTCAGTTCTCAATTGATTCGAGTGGCGAATATAGAGGAAGGATGAATTATCTATCCTTGCATTAATAAGAGTTTATTCAATCATAAAGAAACCTTCACTTATGGTTAGCAGGGGCATGACAGGGTTATTACAATAAAATGTTAAACATTCTAATAATATAATATTATAATGATATAATAATGTGTCAACTACATTTTGGAATGAACAATCAGATTCTTTCTCATTTAATTTCAGCAGTCCAAAAGTAGCCCCTAATTTAATGATTGACCACACCGGTGGAGGAGCAGGTAAAGGCTGTTCGTGTTGCTATCGCTATGCTGGATGTTGTCGAAGGAAGCGTCCAAGAAATGAACAAAAAGTAGCGAGTAATGGCGTAACATCGATGTCTGATAAAATGAATATTGTACAAGAAACACCAACTAAGGTTGGCATTTTTCAAACATTAACACAAATTAGCAGTTTCCATTGTTATACGCAGATATTCAACAGTTTTGATCATTTTGACAATAGTGTGTACACGTATGATTATAGACACATCCCAAAGTACCGGATGAAATTCAATAATGATCTTATATATCGTTTACTGAATTGTTACATATAGATTTGAGGTACCAATCCATGACACTTAATCAAAACATACCCAGTAAAATTCACACAAAAGCAAAGGGACGGCGTTTTAATTACTGCTGCATCTCCATGTTTGAATACTTTAATATGATACATATAATAACTAGTTTTAAATGTCACTAAGGTGAAATGACACATAAATATGAAAGATATAAATACATAATTGATTTATAATTTACAGAATCAGGCAATCTCACAAATGTTTGAAGTAAAGGATAACAATAATTCTAACATGAAGCAGCATGTAAGTAAGTAAATTACATTCTCTTCTCTTAAACAATATTTCAAAGGTTTCGATAGGCACACTGTGAGTAGTAGTTACTTCCCTTGTGTTGTCATGTTGGATGTTTCTTAGTGAACAACATCCTCAACAAATCAGCCAAATTAAACTTGTTCGATTTAATGAGTATCGCTTATAATAATACTAGTGTGCATCTTCTGATTCTATTTGTTTAGTCAAAAAGAAAAATCAACCATTTAGGCACTTTCAAAATGGCGGCCATTAGAAAAACCTCAAATTTAAATTACGTTATATTGAAACATATTTACAGAAGAATACCCAAGAGGAAATATCAACTTCGATCACTCATACTTCGAAGAGGGACTGTCAATACTATGGTTAAACACGAAAATCAATGAAAATACAAAAAGTCGAAAGTATAATAGATAGAAAGTTAAGGCTGTGCAACACGAATCCTACCAAAAATTCGGAACAATCTCAGAAATATAAGCATCTTGCAGCACAATCCCCCTTTTTATCTTCAACGAAAAAAGAAAAAAAAAGAAATGTAAAATTGAGAATGGAAATGGGGAATGTGTCAAAGAGACAACAACCCGACTAAAGAGCAGAACCATGCCGAAGGCCACCAATGGATCTTCAATGCAGCAAGATACTCTCGCACCCGGAGGCATGATGCAGCACCGTGGATGCAGCTAGTCCCTCATCATACCTATATACTAGTTCAGTGATAATGGACTTCATACTAAACTCCGAAACTTTGAATTTAAATGTCATTTGACAAATTGTTCAATATATATGTGTTTCCACTAGTATTAATTAAGATTGTCTCGTGTAGTTGTTTTGTAAATCAGCACATAAGTAGTAAAATTAACAAAAGGAAGGCTTAGAATTGTTAGAACATCTTTTTTGTTTAATGTCTTTTTTAAGGTAGAGACACAAACCAGAGGCTGGGCAATAGTACAAGAATATTTCCATCAAGTGAAAAAATGTAATCGACGACAGGAAACAACAACGACGTTTGATTCAACTCTACCCGTTCGTGATTTACTCATAGTAGAACGACGCCGACAGAAAGTAGTTCCTCGTAGAATATGGCTTCCACATACACATGAGATCAGAAATATCAATACTAGCACAAAATAAATCATTTTGTAACTGTAAATATGTAGATTTAACTTATTGGTGAATTTTACGGTATGTGTATCAAACTAGATATAACTCTTCCATTTCATTTCAAATGTCATTAGAAAAAACTACTAGTAACTTGTTTTAAATTTTTTTTTGTATATAGTGGGATTGTATCTACATGTAATTTAGTCGATAGATCAGAATAATAAAAACATATGGATTTCTATTGTTTGACTTGAAATTTCAACACTTGTTTCTATCAGTACAATAATGTTTTAGAGATTTATATATATATATATATATATACAACTCGTCTAAACATCAACCCAACAATGTTAGATCTGTAAATTTGCTTTCGCAAATTTTTGGTTCTTCCCTCGCCGGGATTCGAACCCATGCTACTGTGATATCGTGACACCAAATCGCCTGCACTGCAGCCGTCCCGCTAGACCACACGACCACCTGGGCTCTCAAAAAAAGAGCTTTCGGTGGCCATATGTTACCTTTCCTGTACTGTAGTACGCCGCTAGATTAAAACTGACGTGGAAAGGTAACATATGGCCACCGAAAGCTCTTTTTTTGAGAGCCCAGGTGGTCGTGTGGTCTAGCGGGACGGCTGCAGTGCAGGCGATTTGGTGTCACGATATCACAGTAGCATGGGTTCGAATCCCGGCGAGGGAAGAACCAAAAATTTGCGAAAGCAAATTTACAGATCTAACATTGTTGGGTTGATGTTTAGACGAGTTGTATATACATTATGTACACAGCCATGTATCACCATCATTGATGGCGATCCGATGGATACATCTGTTGTAGGGTTGTCACTGACTCAGACGTACTTATGAATATAATTATTTTCTGTGACTGTATCTTACATTAATTTGTAGGATCCTTTACTATAGATAATTTAGCTGATCTGTAACAATAACATCTTCATGCCTTATATATCATGTACTGTAGTACGCCGCTAGATTAAAACTGACGTGGAAAGGTAACATATGGCCACCGAAAGCTCTTTTTTTGAGAGCCCAGGTGGTCGTGTGGTCTAGCGGGACGGCTGCAGTGCAGGCGGTTTGGTGTCACGATATCACAGTAGCATGGGTTCGAATCCCGGCGAGGGAAGAACCAAAAATTTGCGAAAGCAAATTTACAGATCTAACATTGTTGGGTTGATGTTTAGACGAGTTGTATATACATTATGTACACAGCCATGTATCACCATCATTGATGGCGATCCGATGGATACATCTGTTGTAGGGTTGTCACTGACTCAGACGTACTTATGAATATAATTATTTTCTGTGACTGTATCTTACATTAATTTGTAGGATCCTTTACTATAGATAATTTAGCTGATCTGTAACAATAACATCTTCATGCCTTATATATCATGTACTGTAGTACGCCGCTAGATTAAAACTGACGTGGAAAGGTAACATATGGCCGCCGAAAGCTCTTTTTTTGAGAGCCCAGGTGGTCGTGTGGTCTAGCGGGACGGCTGCAGTGCAGGCGATTTGGTGTCACGATATCACAGTAGCATGGGTTCGAATCCCGGCGAGGGAAGAACCAAAAATTTGCGAAAGCAAATTTACAGATCTAACATTGTTGGGTTGATGTTTAGACGAGTTGTATATACATTATGTACACAGCCATGTATCACCATCATTGATGGCGATCCGATGGATACATCTGTTGTAGGGTTGTCACTGACTCAGACGTACTTATATATATATATATATATATAAATCTCTATATATCCTTTACTATAGACAATTTAGCTGATCTGTAACAATAACATCTCCATGCCTTATATATCATGTACCGTAGTACGCCGCTAGATTAAAACTGACGTGGAAAGGTAACACATGCCCACCGAAAGCTTTACTTTTGTGAAGCCCCGGTGGTCGTGTGGTCTAGCGGGACGGCTGCAGTGCAGGCGATTTGGTGTCACGATATCACAGTAGCATGGGTTCGAATCCCGGTGAGGGAAGAACAAACAAATTGCGAAAGCAAATTTACAGATCTAACATTGTTGGGTTGATGTTTAGACGAGTTGTATATATATATCCGATGGATACATCTGTTGTAGGGTTGTCACTGACTCAGACGTACTTATGAATATACTTATTTTCTGTGACTGTATCTTACATTAATTTGTAGGATCCTACGGAAGCGTATTAGGGACATAGAAAAAATAAAATTGGCATTGAACTTTTTTTTCAAAGTCAAAATTTTGACTTTTCAATTCTCGAAATTTTGACTTTAACTTGAAATTTTGACTTTGAAAATCCCGAAATTTTGACTTAAAATTGAAATTTTGACTTTCTAAAGTCTTAAAATTTCTATTTTTTGAAAAGTCGAAATTTTGACTTTTTTGAAACTCGAAATTTCAAATTACAAAAAGTCGAAATTTCCACTTTAAACTCGAAATTTCGAGTTTTCAAAAACTCGAAATTTTGATTTATTTACAACTCGAAATTTTGACTTATTCAAAACTCAAAATTTCGATTAATTGAATATCGAAATTTCAACTTATTTTAAACTCAAAATTTCGACTTTTTTTAAAACTCGAAATTTCGACTTATTTTAAACCCGATATTTCAACTTATTTAAAACTCGAAATTTCGACTTTTTTAAACTCAAAATTTCGACTTTTTTAAAACTCGAAATTTCGACTTATTTTAAACCCGAAATTTCAACTTATTTCAAACTCAAAATTTCGACATTTTGTAAACTCAAAATTTCGAATGTTGAAATCTCGAAATTTTGATTTTTTTTTATTAATTTTAAAACTTTGATGTTAGTATTCAAACACAATTTTAGAAGGAGTAGACATGGACACAAATTATTAAAGCGTCTTCCACACATTTTGTCAATTTATATTCAGAAATTGGTTTTGTTCTTAAATTAAGTTATGGATCAGCATTTAATATTGAAGAAATCATTCGTAAAAAGAACATGCATGTTGACAGAATCCCCCCCCCCATATTTCATTTTTTAGTTTCCACGACACTGTCATAGGATCGTTAGATCTGAGGACATTTAGCATTACAGTTTCAAAGGCTTGTTTGGTATCCCAATAGCAAGTCACTGACTTTGCCTTGTTTAAACAAAATGCCATTCATATTCAGGACGACCAATGAGTTGCTCAGTTTTCTAGTTTTGGAAGTTTGCATTCTTATAACACAACTATTAACCCTTGTCTTTATATATTAGACTGTTGAATAAAAGTATGTCGTAATATAGGTGTGTCGGAATAGCGGGGGTGTCTTGATACACATATCTGAAGTTCAGACTTGAAGTATGTATTCGAACGTGAAACATATTTTATTTATTCTTCGCCAAGAACAAGATTTTCTATCTAAAATAACCTCTCTAACATGATTTATTTTATTAAAATATGCTTATGAAATTTGTGATGTATATGGCTCTCCATTTGCTGATGTAAATGACTGTGAATGTGATAATCGCAAACGTATAAATACTGAGGAAAAGTCGAAATTTTAAGTTTAAAGAAAGTTGAAATTTTGAGTTTAAAAGAAGTCGAAATTTTGAGTTTAAAAGAAGTCGAAATTTCGAGTTTAAAAGAAGTCGAAATTTCGAGTTAAAAAAAAGTCGAAATTTCGAGTTTAAAAAAAGTCGAAATTTCGAGTTTAAAAGTCGAAATTTTGAGTTTAAAAGAAGTCGAAATTTCGAGTTTAAAAGAAGTCGAAATTTCGAGTTAAAAAAAAGTCGAAATTTCGAGTTTAAAAAAAGTCGAAATTTCGAGTTTAAAAGTCGAAATTTTGAGTTTAAAAGAAGTCGAAATTTTTAGTTTAAAATAGGTTGAAATTTCGAGTTAAGAAAAAGTCGAAATTTCTAGTTTAGAGAAGGCGAAATTTCGAGTTTAGAAAAAGTCGAAATTTCGAGTTTTAAAAGAGTTGAAATTTCAAGATTTTAGAAAGTCAAAATTTCAAGATAAGAAAAGTTAAAATTTCGAGTTAAAGTCGAAATTTTGAGATTTGAAATGCCAAAATTTTGACTTTGAAAAAAAATGTCACTACCAATTTTATTTTTTTCTATGTCCCTAATACGCTTCCGTAGGATCCTTTACTATAGATAATTTAGCTGATCTGTAACAATAACATCTTCATGCCTTATATATCATGTACTGTAGTACGCCGCTAGATTAAAACTGACGTGGAAAGGTAACACATGCCCACCGAAAGCTCTTTTTTTGAGAGCCCAGGTGGTCGTGTGGTCTAGCGGGACGGCTGCAGTGCAGGCGATTTGGTGTCACGATATCACAGTAGCATGGGTTCGAATCCCGGCGAGGGAAGAACTAAAATTTGCGAAAGCAAATTTACAGATCTAACATTGTTGGGTTGATGTTTAGACGAGTTGTATATATATATATATATATAGAGAGAGAGAGATATGTCTTGCTATTTACTTTATGAAACTTTGGTGTACAATGTGGTGCAGTTGCATCCTTGTCTTCTGTAGCATGATCAAAATCGGACTAAGGCCGTTGAACAAATCTCTTTTGTAAAATTCCAATATATGCAATGATTTCCGTGTTCACGGAACTTATACGAATACTATAATCAAAAACTTAGTAACAAACCATACGTTAAGGGATTGTAGCTCATAATGGGCTTTTATGCACAGATGACGACAAAAATCCCAATGTTATATGGACCGATAACACTAAATATGATCAGCTTGTTTTAGTTTTGTTTCTTGTTTGACATAGGTTTAAATACACACAGTCTATTTCTGCATACTAAATTAAATGAATAGATATCAATACATATATTTATTTAAATTTCGATTTTGCAAACATTAACAATGATCAATTTGAATATGGTTCTTTCATTTTGAAAAGAAATTTTGTGGCATATTTGTTCTTATACTGTGATATTTTATTTATCAAATCATTAAAATATTATTTTCTTTCATTCTTTTAAACTTTGATACCACATACGAATTTATTGAATTATTAATAATATATATAATTACAAAAATCAATTTTCTTAACTTTTATTACAAAAGTATACGTAGCTTTCTGTTTTATCGGTAGGTCTTTTGTATCTTGTTTAACAGTATTCATATCAATATCTGGACTTCGTTAATGTAATTTTCAAAGTAGTGTTATTTCCAAAATGGCGTGTACAACTGTGCCAGAAAGTATTTCTAACGGGTATTATGTTCCAGTAAAAACATCGTATAGTGCTGGAGAACAAGTGTTCTACGTCTGCTCACAGAACTATGTTATGTCAGGAAGCCCCACAGTCACATGCACTTCCGGTGCCTGGGTTGGAGAATATCCGTCCTGCAGTCTATCATTCTTGTCAAATGGTAAGCTATATATAAAAATAAGAAGGTGTGGTATGCATGATGATTTCTAATGATACAATTCTCAAAAAGAGACAAAATGACACAGAAATTAACAACTATACACGTAGGTCACCAGACGGCATCCAACAATGAGTTAAAACAATAATGATTAGTCAGCGAGAAAATGCATCGAAATGACTAAAGTGTAACATTTCAAATGAGAAAACTAACGGCCTGATTTATGTACAAAATAATGATGAAATACATACATGATACACAGTAACAAGCGACTACTACAGAACTACAGGCTCCTTACTTGGGAGATGCATCCAATACCTAGTAACAAGCGACTACTACTAAACTACAGGCTCCTAATTTGGGAGATGCTGTTGTTTTGAAATTGTTTTGATCTTTTATAGCTTACTTTTACATCATAGGAGCCGTTGTTTTGATATTGTTTAGATCTTTTATAGCTTACCTTTACATCATAGGAGCCGTTTTTTAATATTGTTTAGATCTTTTATAGCGTACTTTTACATCATAGGAGCCGTTGTTTTGATATTGTTTCGATCTTTTATAGCGTACTTTTACATCATAGGAGCCGTTGTTTTGATATTGTTTATAGTGGTATTGGCAATACTCTGTGTGTTTTGCTGCAGATATGCTTGTCGCAAGTGAGTATTTTCAGTAGAAGAATTAGAAAATCAAAGATTACATATAACTGGACAAGCGATAGAGTTTTTTGGGACACAATATAGGTTAAACGATAATAATGTATATGATTTAGTTTTAAAAAAAACACATAAAATACAAACGTACAGCATTAAAAAAAGCTATGGTCAGAGTATTAGACTATACCATTCAAAAAGAAAAGGCAGCAGTACTAGCTAATATTACACCACAAATATACAGCCCGTAACAGAGAAGTGATCGAATTGATGTTTCTTTACCGTCAAAATTAGCTACGTTATCGACAAACTTAATTGAGTAGTGACATAACTATTGGTACTTTAACGTTAAAAAGATTGACAATGCTGACAAACATTCATGTGTCAATAATCAAGTTTAATACCGATAATATTGAAAATAATTCTAATAATATGAAACAAAATATGATCATGCACCATTTCGATAGGGCGAAAATTAGTAATTTCTTCAAAGTCAGAACAGAAAAAAAAAGATTTATGGAAGGACGTCTTGATAGTATTATTTCCTTTACAATTTTACCCAAAACTAAAAGAAATATACTGGTAAACAAATTAAAAAGGTGTTTGATAGGAATGAAGTCCTTGATTTTTTCGGACTACGCTGTGTACCGTATGTGTGATGGATTTGAATTCAATCAATAACTTTGAAATGTTTTCTCATATGTATACACAAAAGGGAGGACTGGTGTTTGTACTTCTGTTAGAATATGTCTTCGTCCGTTTCACATGCCAAACTTTTTCTAGTACAGTTTAAACGGGAAAATTTTGTTGAGATTTTTTTTTAATATGACAAAATAACGAGCAAAACTATTTCTTCCCATGGCACACACACAGATTTTTTTTTAATTAAAAATCAGTAAAAAAAATGTTCTCCAAAATATACCATAGCCAGGACCTGACAGTTTTTAGCAGTGTACAAATGAAAATCGTCCGGAAAACTGCGCTTGTTGTCATTTTGAGGGATCATGCAACATTTCACCTATTATAACATATTAACAACAAAGGTTCTCAATTACTAAAAAAAAGTTCTAAAAGATAATTTCAAATCAGAGTAAACATAGTAACTTCCTTATATACAGTCGAATTTGTCTATAGGTTACACAAAGCTGGTTCTTAAAACGTTTGTATCAGGGAAAACATTTTCTTTGACTTTTAAAACATGTAGGGGACCTGGCAGTTTTTAGCAATGTACAAATAAAAATCGTCCGGAAAACTGCGCTTGTTGTTATTTTGAGGGATCATGCAACATTTCACATATTACCTATTTTAAAACAACAAAGGTTCTCAATTACTAAAAAAAGTTCTAAAAGATAATTTCAAATCAGAGTAAACATATTAACTTCCTTATATACAGTAGAATTTGTCTATAGGTTACACAAAGCTGGTTCTTAAAACGTTTGTATCAGGGAAAACATTTTTCTTCGACTTTTAAAACATGTAGGGGAAACGGATTTCCGAACCATTCACATATAATATTCTGTATTTCTGATTTTTTGTTCGATAACGTAAATTATACGACTTTTTTATGACTACGTGAACTTGTGCCATTTATTTTTGCTGGTCTTTAGGAAGACAATTTACAATTGTGCAGTGAACAGAGGCACCTATACATAACCTTATAATTCTGTTTGGAATCAAACATGAATTCCCAATAGATAAGTATACATGTATTATATGTCGTGTACATGATTGGATTTTGTAGATTTAACTACCGCACAGAAAAATTATCATGGATTTCGAGGCTTTCATGTTCAAGGTTTTGAATTCTACCCTTGTTGAAAAACTGTGGAGATCTCTACAGTTCCTTAAAACATCAATTATTATCTTTTCCGTGATTTTCATATTTTTTTCCTGTTTGTCTCTGTTGTCTCTGTTGTCTTGATTGTTGGAACGATTAGTGGTATCTAACGATATTTACAATAACTTTCTGAGAATTATGAATATTTCTTTTCTGTCAGATATGGATCACTACCAATGATAAAATGAAACGCCGTACATCACATCATATAGAGGTTTAAATTTCAAATATTCGTCCATAACTTAAGATATGGAGCAATTTTGTCTTCAACATTTCAAATGTTAAAGGGTACATTTGTATTTTTTACTTCGATTTGAAGGAAAATTTTTTCTGTGACAAAGTACAAGCATGTCGGTATTGCAACAATGTATGATCGACATAATCCCGGGGACATAATAAACAGATATGTATGAAAAAGAAAAGATGTGGGGTATTCTGTATCAGACGAAAGAAAAACTATTACGGTGTTGAATGTCATGAACAAAGACATATGTTCGATTGAATAATGATTTCCTCAAATGATAGAAATTTCGGAGATTTTTTATCCTTTACCGTTAAAATGAAAATGCCAATGACAGAGGTTGATTATAAATAAACGGTTTTACTGTGTTAAAAAACTTCGACTTAAACAATGACAACTTAAACTTTGGACTTAATATATTTTGTCGATGAAAAAGATTAAATTATGTCACTTCTGAAATAAGTTTGTCGATAACGAAAATTTTTCTGACGGTAAAGAAACGCGAATTCGATCACTTCTCTGTTACGGGTTGTATTTATCATTTGGCCAAAGTAATGTAACAGGACGAATTTAGACCGCTTATTACTTTTATTACCTTTAAAAAATGTTTATTATCAGTACTTGCATTTATATATCTTTTCGTTGGTTTTCACTTGTTGCCATGGCGTTGTCAGTTCTTCCGAGACTTGCTCCTTTTCGTGTATACCATCTACGAAAAGAAAACAACATGATTTAAAAAAATACGCCAACCTAAGAAAAATTGCTTAGAATTAAACAAATACATAACTAACATAAAACTGGGATCATCCCCGGTTTTGGTGGGATTCGTGTTGCGTATTCATTTTGTTTTGTATGTTGTATTTTGTTTTATACTGCTATTTGTCTTTTTTGTGATATTCGTTTTAGCCATGACATTGTCAATTTATCTTCGACTTATGAGTTTGGATTTTCTTTTTGTTTCTTTTGCAGCAGATTTTATAAACGCTAGAAATCAATAAGTTTGAGTGTGTTTTGAATAGTCGATAACCTTATATGAAAAAAAAATCTTGTTTCAGAAACAGGGTACAAGACGATGATGATGTTGAATCACAGTCTGGGTGTTGTCGATGTTGCAGGTCAAATTCACGTGATAAATCAAGCGACACAAAAGAAAATTCTACTAAACGTAAAACCGGAAAGGACAAAAAAGATAAAAATAATAAAGGAAAGGATAAACAAGTCAAAAATAATAATGGAAAGGACAAACAAGTCAAAAATAATAATGCAAAGGACAAACAAGTCAAAAATAACAAAGGAAATGACAAACAAGTCAAAAATAACAAAGGAAAGGACAAACAAGTCAAAAATAATAAAAACGATGATTTATCAACAAAGAATAAATCTAAGAAGGCATTGACTAAAGCAAAAGGCTTGAACGTTAAAAAGAAAACAGTTAACATTCGAAAGAAACAACCAAAGAAAAACAAAAACGACAATTTTGTCAACAAGAATAAAGAAAAAGATATGTCTAACAACAAACAAGATTCTACGTTAAGTGTTGGAAAAGTTGCCATTGACGTTAATGCATGGAAACCGTTTTCAAAGCCTGTGAGGCAAATCAATACAAGTACAAAATAAAGAGCAAATTTAAACAAATATGATATATTTTTTTATGATACTACTAAAGGAAGAGACCGATTTCATTGAACAGCATTTCCTGAAACCATAAACAAAGTCAGAGGGTCCTCGGTGACCAAGTGGTCTTAAGTAGTTCTTTATTTTAATTATATGCTAGTCAACACTAAGATTGTGAGTAGGAACCCCGCTTGTGCTGGCGTACCCAACTTATATCTTAATTGAGTAGGATTATCAGGTTTTCTATTGAAGGTCAGTAGTTTCTGCTGGTACTCCGACTTCTTCAACCAAATAAAAACTGGCCGCCACGAAATAACCCAAAAGTAGCGCTTAAAAGTGGCGTTAATACACAATCCAATTAATAATCAATACAAAATTAGAAATATTTGTGATATGACGTATAAATGTAATGTTTTATACTCCCTAAGTTGTTTTTTTTTCATTGAAACCCCAATTCGGGAACTGTTATCGATCCGTGTCTTACACGCTTGTATGATGCATGCTCAGTCGACGTACGTACTGCCCGTGAAATTGATCTCTTGGTTTCTACACTTGCCCAATTATAGCGCAATTTTGCATGCATTTTCTAGTAATCTATGATGCTAAGATCAAACACGAGGGACCTGTTTGCAAGAGGAAAATAATGGAATAACAGAAACACTGAAAAGCAACAAAAGAATACGTCAAGATACATAGAAACGGACTATTTGGCAACTCCAAATAGTCCAAACACAATATGTTTCACGACATAGTGATAAAGCTCATCGTATACTAGTATTTTGTAAATTTTATGTTATCAAGTGTACAAGAAATCGTTAATTCAAATACAAGTCTAGAATTTAATAAAAGAAGAAGACAGGACAACTGTGATTGCAATAAATCAATAAACATAAACATGAAGGGACAAAAAAAATGAACAAATATAAGTCATTCTATTGCATTTATCAAATTATTATAATGTTTAATAGCATATATTAAATTGACATTGCAGACAGCTTCGACGACACATGGAATAATCAGTAATAGTTTATGTTGTTTTGCAAATTTGTTTTCTTATAAATTCGATAAGAAAAAATAAAAAAATCACAACAAGAACTCCGAAGAAAATTCAAAATGGAAAGTCCCTAATCAAAAGGCAAAATCAAATGAAAAAAACGCATCAAACGAATGGACAAAAACTGACCTGTTACAGGCATTTTCTTTTGTATAAAAAACAGACTCAAGCTGGCAGCCACTTTTAGCAGCCAATCAGAATAGCAGCCACTTTTTTTCAAGCAGCAATTTTGATATGTCTAAAAACCAAAAAACTCTATAAGACTCAAACGTTCCAAAAATTTCAATTGTCTACCTTAATAGCTTTTTTTATTGATATTCATAACGATTCCTTTCCCAACTCAATAGTTGGTAACGCTTATTTTCAGATACGCGTAACGCTTGTTTTTGGATAGTTTTGTTGATGAGAAGCAGGAAACACGAAATGAGGGGGATGCTGCTTTAATAGGGTGGTATGTGGTGTTTTCTCTTGTGTAGCACGAAGCAATTTACTTAATTGATAAAATTTCATGCGTGTCTAGATCTGTTGATACGTATATTTTGGCACTGCAAATGTTTTTACTGTTATTGATGTTTTATACTAAAGCCATTGGAAGCTTAAGTTTGATGTGAACACAGATTATTTTTTTTGTCTTATATACATGATTGTTGTATTAGTTTTTATTGGCTTTTGGCTTTGAAATAGCTTTCAACATGGAGAGATAATATAATACATCTCTGCTTTCAGTCACTGCAAATACTCTCCGATCTGTACTTTGTGTTTTCGGTTTTAGTTTATTTTTGCTTTTTGTCGGTGTGATGAATTAAGCCCTTTTGAACTGATTTTTATAGTTTTGGTTGATGTTGTACTGTTACACAACAGTCCCAGGTTAGGGAGAGGGTTCGGTGCCCACTAGGCCGTTTAACTCCGCCATATCTGTATGTGACTGTCTCATAATTATTTTGTTCTTCATATTTTTATATGGTATCAAGAAAGTTTATAACAGAAGATAAACAGTCCGAAACGCAACACAGTGAACGATTGAAGACAAGAACAATACTACGCTGATTGTTTTTATTACCATACCAATCCTGTTATGTTCATTGGAACCAAACATATGATACTGAGTTCAAACATTTTTTTGTGTTGAGTGCTTCAATATAATGGGGTTAAGTCAGTAAAGCTTATTCTCTTTTGTTATCCCTTCGTTTAATGTGTTTCAGTATTTGATTTTGCCATTCGATTGGGGACTTTCCGTTTGATTTTTATCGACGTTCGGTATTTTTGTTATTTTACATTTTTTCAAGTATCTATAAAATTGAAAATAGTAATTGCTGAACAAATAGACACTGCTTGACATTGAAGATAAACACATTCAATTGTAGATAGGATGGGTTTGTAGTGTTGAAGTTGGTTTTTAACTTTTCCATGTTAGCAGATATTTATTTTTTTCTCTAAACGGAAGTGTGGTATTTTACCACTCTATGATATGGTACTTACTGGGTTTTCGCTCAGGCTATTCCCCTTTTTTCAAACCTGTCTTCTTCAAATCAGTCTTTTTCGGCTGCAGACAACATATCATGTTGATATGAATCAAAATGAAGTTATTTCATACATTAATAATAGTATGACCGATATCGTTTATTACCGTTGCATTTCTATGTGAAACGTGTAGTATTTTGGTCTGATGAAGAAAATAAAATAAGCTTGGTATCGCAGATGTTTTTTGTTTTTTTAATTAAATAAATGTATAATACAGGACCAATGACTACAATCATATCTAAACTGGAAGAGGTTTTCCCTGAATGTATTACAAAACGGAATAGTTTGTTTTTTAAATAAACGTTTGACACAATTTATTGTCTAACAGAACTGTATAGGAGTAAAATTACATGTATACATTTTAAATTTCTTAAAAAACGGGCATATTTCTGATCGAGTTTAGATATTATGTTTGCAATTCTTGCACAAGAGCATGCAGTTCTAAAAACTTATTTAAACAAACACGTGCATGAAATAAAACATTAAAATAAAGTCTTTTAAACCTCTATGTAGCCAAGTTCTCAATATCTTTTTGAAATTGATTTTGAAAGTGTTAAAAATTAGATTTTTTGATATCGGGAATTCGAATTTTTGATATTAGAAAAATATAGATTATTTGTTGATTTCAAGAAATAGATTTCCTGATAATAAAAAAAAATGATTTTGTGATATCAAAAATTCGAATTCTTGATATCATAAAATCATTTTCCGACATCAGAAAATAAATAAATGAATGAAGGCTTTCTGTGTGTCAATAAAAGCATTCAAGTTCGTAGAAAATATATGAAATAATGTTTCCGGTAAACCAATTATTTTTGTAGTGGGAATGAAGTTTCCACTGGCTTCGTAACTTTCCGTTGTCTACCCAAGTTCTGGGATATTGAACAAACTATAAAACCACGTAAACATTTAAAGACATATATGGTTGAATATAAGTTAAATACAATAATACAGTGGTAGCTAGTCTACATGTCATTGTAACAGTTGCCAAAGTGGAAGCCAAAGGTAGAGCGTCTGCATGGTCATTTCAAATCCTTAGTGTAGACTGCCCTGAATCCGGTGAGTGACGTCATACTTATATTCCAAGAGACACCGAGCCGTGCCGGGTCGGATGTCAGGCATTTGTAAGAACAAGAAGTCCCGACAAGGATAACTTATAAGGCCAGTCTCAGGAGAAAGAGTTACGGAACTATGAATAATACTATCATAAACCAATTTTCCCATATTAATAGAATGGACACGTAAAAAGTTACTACCATTTCATTATTATTTTGTTAAAAACAACTTTAATTAATGCCATAGGTTATCATTTATTATTCATTGTTACAACTCCTAACATTAAAGTAAAAAACAAATGACAAAAAAAAACCTGTTAAACAAAATGAACTTAACAAATAATTATGAAATGCATTTAAACATTTTCAAAATTGAAATTAAAAAATGCAATTTATTTTTTACATGTATTCAAATATAAATAATCTGAGTACGTTATGGTCTTAGTAGTTAGGGATTCCTATATGATTGGCCATTCAGTGTGGACAATAGCGATAGTGAATCGGAACTTAAATAGAAAAAAATAAATTTATTGAATAATAAATTTCAAAGTATGAACAAGAATGAACAATAACACGATAATAATGTCTGAAATATTACTATGTCGATGTTCTGTGGTAAATTAAGGGTGTTATATGGTATATTTTGGGTGTTCTGTGGTGTTCTGTGGCTAAAGACGCTCCGAGAAAAAAAATGATAATTTATTAAACAATATATCTGGGAAATTATTATCTTATAAGTTGGTCCCCTCTCTTCAGTCATACCTTAGTCAGATATTACTCTTACAGAACATAAATTATTTCTACACTACCCTGTGTAATGATAATTCTGAAAGTGATTGAAGCTTCAATAGTAAATACATTCAGTGTGCCTTTTATCTGGAAAATAAATGTTTCCTTCCTTCATAACCTTGCCTCACCGGACACCATTTCGAAAAAAGTAAAATCACAAAAATACTGAACTTAGAGGAAAATGTAATCGGAAAGTCCATAATCACATGGCAAAACGAACGATTATTGGACTGCGATAAATATTTTTTTTATGTTACTTATTTTCTTGAATTGTTTCTGGCATAAACATAGAATTTAAGATGTTTGAAGGCTTTCCATGTATCCACTTAATTTTCTATTCGCGTTATGATAATTTAGTTATATTTGCGTGACGTATATCATATATAAAAGGAAACGCACATACATGACCATAGTTTACCATAATCATGGTCCGCAAATTGTTAAAAAAAAAAAGGACATAGGGGCTACAGTTCCGCAGCTAAATCAGAAAATGTAGCCTTACTCGGCTCTCATATATTTTCATGATTTTAGACCACTTTGATATTGTCAACACTTGAAATCATGTTTGTGTGAAAGAAAGAAAGAAAGAAAATAGGATTTATACTAAAATTAAAAAAACTGAATTTCACATAAAAAGTGTCTGTATCACTTCTTCAAGTTTATGTCAAATTTTTATATAAACTCCAACCATCTACGATCATCTCCACGTACAGTAATGTAAGGGATTCACTTCAAAAGAAGACCAAAACCATTAAATAGTTTATGGCGAAATGGACAAAAAAGCTTCCGTTTGAAAATTAAACTGAGTAAGAGGTGAGCAGTTTTAAGAGCACTACACGACAGAAGAGCGTTAGGATATGAAATAACAACTTTCATATTCATAGTAGTATGTAGAGCCGAGGTGAAGCCGTGCAAAAAGTAAAATAACAAAATACAGAACTATGAGGAAAATTCAAAGCGGAGAGTCCCTAATCAACAGTCGAAAGTCTAGTGACAAAATATTATTTCCCCTTAGGGACTTACTTTACTACCCTTATTGGTCTATCCTTTTACCAATAGGAGTATTGTATTTGTATATGCTAAATTTCGAAGCTGTAATAGGAGACATAACATGATAGACAAATACCTGTAATCGCTTTGATGAAGCGATGTTTTTCTATTGTGATCATAGTTTTGGTTTCCAACACGTAATTGCACTTTCTACAAGTATGATATTAGTGTAATTGATATATATGTTGAATCATGTAGCAGCAAAGACATTTTTTCACTAACTGTCTTGAATTTTCTTTTTTCTACACTGACGTTACGCACAGTATTGGTGCTACGTTTGTAACGTCAGAAATGTTCATCGACGGAATGTTGAGAGAACGTTATTGAAGCCTGTGTTAACGTTTGCATCTAAATCTTAGCATCCCGCTTTTTGTTCTCTTCTTCTTTTTTCCTTTCTTTCTTTATTTAATCTTATTCTTTCAGTGGTGGTTAAATTTGTTTTGGACTACAAGAACGTAGTTTATGCAAAAAAAAATTAAGATGACAAAATAAACGTTACGTTGAAAATCACGGAAAAACGTTACACGATAGCACGGTAACAAATCAGACTAGACATTTCGATTTTCTTATTATTTTTTTGTCTTTTATTATTTATTAAAAATTCTTTTTATATGAGAAAGACCTCTAAAAACACATCACGAAAACAATACATAAATTAAAGAATAAGATACACAATTGATTTATATTTAAGTTCGAATGTACAACATCTTTACGGAAACGTACATAATTTGTGCAATGATCACACGGTAACAAAATGGACTAGACAAGCAAAAAGTTAAAATTCGATTAGAAAATTCCACTTCCAAACCATATTTTTGTACTATTTGTAAATGCTATTAAAAGCACATTAAGAATATATGTTTTTTTTTCGTTTACATATAATGGCATTCTATAAAATTTCTTACCGTAGAATCAAATGTAATTTTTATCCCCTATTTCATATGTCTTTTTACATGTGTCTTTTGAACATTTCAATTCATCTTCTTACTCGCATATTTGAAAAAAATGCCCAAAACGTCGGATGCGACGTCGTAGCGAATTGTGCTAAAATTTCGCATAGCATTTCCCACTAATTTGCGTGCAAAAATAAGATATTTTTATTCAAATTACTAAAAAAAACTCAATTTCCATGTTACAAGTTACGCTCATATTTTTTGACGTTTTTTTCCCTTTAGGGTTATTTGATTTAATTCTATGTTATAATTTTATTATTTCAAAGATATTACTATAAAACTATAGTCTTTTAGACATTACATATCATACCAGTTTTCTTTTATTCTATCAGACATGCTCAAATTAGGAAGAAACATATTTGATTTAATCAGGTAAAAAATAGCCTATATACAATTTTTCACGAACTTGTAAATACAGGATCAAAACTGTATCGTATGCCCTAAAATAAGATTTTACGTTAGCAACGTCATTACCTCCCCTGTAACTGTATCGTATGCCCTTTTACATATTGTTTCTAGTGCACAGACCATAACACTGTATCAACTACATGTATACTGCTTCATCACATGACGATGATTAGTTGAAATTAAGAGGCATATGTACAAAATGTATAAGGAGAGAATTCAGTACGATAAGAACAAAAGTAAAAAATGGAAACAAAACAATTATAATATTTATGAGTTTTAAGTATCAGATTACATATCCGTCACTGGACGCTTCTCAAGCCACTTTTGTACACCTGCAATGTTTGTTATTTTTTCTAAATGTTTTTTCATTGTCGGTGAAGACTCAAATACGGAATCGCCCTTTTTGGCTGTTAGTCTGTTCATTAAATCGAAGAATGCCAAATCTGCTACAGATGGCTATAAGAAAAAATGCATCGGTAAATGTCAAAGAAATAATAAAAACTTTACTAAGTAATTTAAAAACGAACATAACACAACAAAATATACAACGAAGGTACAAGTATTAAGAAGTTTTAGCTCTTAATTAACATGCACTCTTCGTACGCACCAATATTATAAAGTATTGTTTCTTTTTGCAAGCACTTGGTCGATAAGGAATTTGGCGAGCAACTAGTCCTCTAGTGTATCATCAGCTCCGCATTTCGTCGGTCATATAGGTCTCGGTGTTTAGCGTTCGGGATGATATTAGTTTCTAAAAAGTGCACCGTAATTTTATATTGTTAGCTGTAGGTGCAAAGCTCGTAAAAAATATATGTACATATAGTATATTGAATTTCGTATATAAATTAAATTATTATATACTTATATTATATGCATTTAAAGCTGTATTTAGTTTCGAGTCTTATAAAAATTGCAAGAAATTAAACAAAACGTATAAAATAACCCAAAAAATCACCAATTCATATCTAACAGCGAATGTCATACCTTATCACCAACCAACCATTCTCCACTGTTGTCTTTTAGCATCTTCTCCAGATGTGAGAGGAATCGTGGATAAACTACATCCATTAAGTTTTTCTCTATATCAGGCTAAATATATAAAACAATAAACATGTACTGTTTTAGTTTAAATGCATAGACCTAAATACCATTAGTGATATAAGTTGTTAACTGCTGCTAAGTTTTATAACTTACGAGTACAATTGTATATACCTCTGCCTTCGAATGTTAATACTCCTATCTCAACATGTAATTTTAAAATGTATCTGACATTAAACCTTTCCATGTACTCGTAAAATCAGAAATGTCTGGACTTTCAACTTTTCAGTATATCTTGTGAAGGTGAGGGTGTTATTTTGAGTATTCAAATAGGTTAAAATGGTGCTACTTTTTCAGACAAATGCTCTTATTATATCACAGTCTTATAGCATGGACATGACTACGAGTCTTATTGTGCTACGTACGAAGATGTGGTGGGATTTAGCTAGACATTAGATCTCTCAACTCTCCTCCTTTTATTTATTTCCACCTAGTAGATTAACAAATCGGACAAGAGGGAACATTCATGAGTTAGGAATCTGATGTACAGTAGTTGTCCTTTGTTTATGTAATCTATACGTGTTTCTCGTTTCTTGTTTTGTTATATAGATGAGACCGTTGGTTTTCCCGTTTGAATGGTTTTACACTAGTAATTTTGGTGCCCTTTATAGCTTGTTGTTCGGTGTGAGCCAAGGCTCCGTGTTGAAGGCCGTACATTGACTAATAATGGTTTACTTTTTTTTTAAATGTTATTTGGATGGAGAGTTGTCTCATTGGCACTCACACCACATCTTCTTGTATCTAATCAATAAAAACAAGGACACAATAAATATGTTTTATTTCGTTTGAAATTGAGTTTTTCCCGTTAGCTATTTGTAGTAATAATTTACAGATAGTATGTACTATTTATAAAGTTTGATGTTAGGTACAAAAGGCAACAGGAAAGTTTTTGTGGTTTCTACGGGTGGGGTTTAATGGTACTATATAAAGTTGATATGTTCATTATAATAGATGAATTGTTAAAAAAACTTTGAATTTTGTAAATACTACGGCTTTTCTACCTCAGGAATATATAACATTAGCCTGTTTTTGGCAAAACTTTTATGAATTTTTGGTCCTTAATGCTCCTCAACTTCGAACTTTATTTGGCCTTTTAAACATTTTTTGATTCGAGCGTCACTGATGAATCTTTTGTAGACGAAACGCGCTATGGCGTAAATATTAAATTTTGATCCTGGTATCTATGATGAGTTTATTATTGGCATTTACATTTCTTAGTACCGAAGGTGCTCGTAGATACGTCGAATTGAAGTTGGTCACATAGGTATATATACAGTTGCTGCATACATGTTTATTGTACGTACAGGTGTTGAAGGTATTAGCCGAGGAAAAAACGATGCGAAAGAGGAACAATATTATGTCATATTTTTATATATTGTTTAAATCGACGATTCTGTACAATAAAGTAAAATAAAATATTGTATCGCAAGAGTAAATAATATGTTACTGCGAGCAACTAATTATAATCCTATATCTGTGTTTGTCTAGTTTATAGCCTTTTTAATTTAGAGATTGGATACTTTCAATTCGGACGAGCAGGTCGAGGGAGATTTTTTTTAAATAATTATAACCTTTCTCAGTCTTTTTTTCAAATGAGACAGATCTGAAGGTTATGTGACCAGGGAAAAACATCTTCAGTTTATTTTGGACTTTGAAACAAAACTCTAAATTTTGATATTTTAGACTTTAATTCTCTGTGTTATATAATTCAATTAATTTTATATTTTCGTTTCTATTTACATTGCGTATCCAGGACTTACAAATCAACATGCTTTCATATGCATTTAATTCTTAGTTTGGACTTTGAGTGACATGTTATACCTTGTTAGCTAATTAGTGACATTTTACCTTATTCATAATGATAATGTATGTGCTTAATTGTTATTATCAGATTATCTTTTAATATTCATTCTTCAAGTTCTAAAAATAGTTTAATCTTTGTCAGCGAACAATATTACACAAGTCCTGAGTCCAAATTTTGCTTATACAAATTATAAACAAGTATTTATACACAATTAAATGGAGAATTATGGACATAACAAATAACAATTAATTTGAGTAATATTGTTCACAAGACGGGTGCCACATGTGTGGCAGGATCTATTACCTTTTCGGAGCATCTGCGATCACCCCTATTTTTTTGTGGGGTTCGTGTTCGTTAGTCTTTAGTTTTCTATGATGTGGCTTGTGTCTTGTGTATTATTATTTGTCTATTTGTCTTTTAGCCATTGCGCTGTCAGTTTATTTTCGATCTATAAGTTTGACTGGTATATTTCGTCCGTCGTTTATTCTTTCCTCTTTTCGGTTAAAGCTTACCTTCTTAGTTTCATCCTGTTCAAAGAATAGTTTGACAGTTTCTGTGATCACGTCATTAATACATTCTATGACAACATCACACTTTGTATTTTCCACATTATTTTTTCCGTATAGATCTGGAAATGAAAATACGTGAGCTAAAAAGAACAATAATAAAACAGCCTGGTGTTGTACAATTAATTTTCTTGTTATTTAACGTTAAACAGGCATGTTGGTCTCTTGTAGAGAGTTGTTTCACTGACAATCATATCACATCTCTTTTTGTATATTTCGCGTATTTTCATATATTTTTTTAAAAGTTTTATAGTCTTACCGAGATCTCTAGCTAAATATCTTGCAATGGCCATAGACTGAGGTATCTGTTTATCTCCATGTGTAAGTACTGGTACCTGTCCACAAGGTGTATCTGCAAAAGTCAAGGTGTTTTGTTATTAAATAATGATCATAATGGTATTCCTTTTTTTTTAAATCCAGCAAAATAGTAGAGAGATTAAACCCTGAAATATGTGTTTACTGAAACAAACAAATATGAATTTCGTTGCAAAGTCTCGATTTCCTTTTTGCGCTATGTTGTCACATTTCAAATTTATTGCTGTGCTTTCAGAGTCAAGCGAATTTCCACAAAATTCGATTCAATGCAATAAACTCTTTTTTAATTATTCATTGTTACAAAGTTGTTTTATTTTGTTGACCGGTTTCTTATTTGAATATGATTGCAACGTTATAAGAAAGAAATTAGATTGATACCCTGTCATTATAGAAAATAATAAAATGACTTCTTAAGAGATAACTAGACAATTGTAAACTTTTCATTTTTATATAACCACATTCCAGTAGCGCTTGTATATGGATTGTGTATCCCCTAATTTATACGATATTTCCGGACTTTTGTTTCCTATCTTCATTTCCTTGTTAAAGGTTTGCTGATCATAAGGTAGCTGCTTTTTAACTAAAAGTTCCAAGTGGCCAATTTTAAGTCATCCCTTCGAAAACTTAAAGGGACGTCATTACGAGTTTGTTGACCATTATGACGGTGGAGATGTTCCAATCGGCAGAACCTCAATCCCTTCATCGTATTCTGTGAATGCGACCTAACAAATTATACAACTAGTAATCAACTGATTTGTTCTTGCATGAGCAACACGACTGGTGCCAAAAATAGAGCAGGATCTATTCACCCTTCCTTGAACTTTATTTGTATGTAAATGCGTTGACCGAAGCATATTGTGTATGAAGAGTGTGTTATAGATCTGATTCAGTATTTAAATCCATGCTTTGCATAGGGTATATGTACAATCTATATGAGAAATAAGTGCTTATCGTGGTGAATATTCAGAAGAATTACTGTGCGATAAAAACGTCGGTAGGTACATTTTTTTTATTAGTTGTTATTGACTTTAAACCAGCTTCCAATCACTGCGAGTTATCTCAGATCTGTACTTTGTGTCTTTTCTGTTTTTATTAGTTTTTGTGTGTTGTATCGATCGAATGAGTTAAGGTCATTTCAACTCAGTTACTGATGGGTTTTTTTTATAGTTCTGATGTTGTACTGTTACACCACTGTCCAAGGTTAGAGGTGAGGTTGGCGCTAGAAAGTTTAACCCCGACAATTATATGTACAAGTTTTAAGTCTGGACCCGGTTATTCAACGGCTGTCGCTTGTTGTTGTATCTCATAAATGTTTTCGGGAACTGTTTTGTTCATATTTAAGGCTTCTAGCTTTGTTTTTTATTTGCCATTTTCGGGGCCTTTCATAGCTTATTAGATGTGGTATGTTTATCGTTTAGCGTAGCGTTACATTTTTACGATACGGTATCCTAACATTTGTTGTTGGGTCCTTCAACATAGCATTAACTATATAATGGAGTTAAGACATCACAGTTTATTTACGAATATCTTAAAATTAGAAATTGTTCAACGCAGAGAAACATTTTGTCATTTAAGATACAAGCAGTTGATAATAGAAGGTATGGCTTTGTAGTGCGTATGTTGGTTTAACAATTATCAACTATTCCATGTTGATAGATACATTTATTTTTCTCTGAAAGTAAGTGTGGTATTGTTCCTCTTTATGCTGTGGTACTTACTTGGTTTTCGACTAGGCCATTCATCTTTTTCAAACCTGTCGTCTTCAAATTCTTTATCAGCTGCAGACAACATAATACGAGCCAGCTCCGCTCGGCCCATTAAGTTGAAGTAACTAATCTTATAAGCTGCCATGTTTTCGGTAGGTTTTAATTTGCTAATTCAATTACTTGACTAAATATTTCTTTGGCTAAACGTTTTAATTCAACAAATGAGTGATTAATAGTTATAGCGTACAGATAAAAATTATCTCATTGGACCTTAAAGCTTTGTATGTTTGTCTTACTTTAATCTTATCCAAACAGGGTATATTACATTTCGTGATAGTTAATTCATACACATACTCCAAATATTTATTGAGTGGGTTTGAACTTGTATGAACTATTTCTATGGACATAATGGTTTTCGGTCTGTTCGTCCGTCTGTCCGTCTGTCCCACTTCAGGTTAAAGTATTTCGATCACGGTAGTTTTTGATGAAGTTGAATAATGTACACATGTTACTTTTAATATGATCTTTCTAATTTAAATGACAAATTTAAAGTTTTGATCCTAATTTCACGGTCCACTGAACATCCATGCACTATAGACACATTCTTGGTTTTTTTTACATTTATCATGTGTGACGGCAACTACTCCGAAAATAAAATGACAAAAACATTGTAAGATAAATCTTAATTCTAAATACATAATTTTCTTATATATCTTTTTTTTTTCATTCCTCATGATCATGTTACTGTTTAAAAGAATGACAGTCAAGACAATAACAATCAAAACCAAGGAGTAAACAAAGACTCATAAAACCAAAAGACATTTACATCAACAGATACAAATAATAAATAAGAAACAACACGATTATATAATGGGATGATTATATAATAACAACATTATTATATAATGGGAGAATACCATCATGAACTAATATTTTCAAAAAACTCCTCCTTTAATCTAGTCTTTCCTCTGTGACAATCAAGTCCATACACGTGGTCCTAAAGTAATATCAAGACATGTTTTTCTGTTGATTACATTATGTATGATAAAGAAACCATGAATCATTGGTGGCGGATAAATTAAATAAACCAAAACAGAAAACTGTTACAAAAACTGTCGCTACAATACAAATAATGCATACTCAAGAAATCAATACTTCTTCATTTTTAATGTGATAAGTCAACATGAAGTTATTTCGTATTATAATGATAGTAATATCACATCTATTTCTATGTGAATTTGTAGTATTTTGGTCTGATGAAGGAAAGAAACAAGATTGGTATTGCAGATGGTTTTTTTTTCTTTTTAATGAAATAAATGTTTACATGCCATAAAATGACTACAACGATTTCTACACTTTAAAAGGTTTTCCCTGAAGATATTAAACTAGAGGCTCTAAAGAGCCTGTGTCGCTCACCTTGGTATATGTGAATTTAACAAAGGAGGCAGACATTTCATGACAAAATTGTGTTTATGTGATTGTAATGTGTTTGTACATCTTACTTTACTGAACATTCTTGCTGCTTACAATTATCTCTATCTATAATGAACTTGTCCGTGTAGTTCCAGTGGAAAATGTTAGTAAAAATTTACAAATTTTATGAAAATTGTTAAAAATTGATTATATAGGACAATAACTTCTTAGGGGGTCAGTTGACCATTTTGGTCTTTTTGACTTATTTTTGAGTCTTTAATTGCTGAACATTATTGCTGTTTACAGTTTATCTCTATCTATAATAATATTCAAGATAATAACCCAAAACAGCTAAATTTCCTTTAAATTATCAATTTAGGGGCAGTAACCTAACAACGAGTTGTCCGATTCATCTCAAAATTTCAGGGAAGATAGATCTTGACCAGATGAAAAATTTTACCCCTTGTTAGATTTGCTCTAAATGCTTTGGTTTTTGAGTTATAAGCCAAAAACGGCATTTTACCCATATGTTCTATTTTGAGTCGTAGCGGCCATCTTGGTTGGTTTGCCAGGTCACAAAACACAATTTTTAAACTAGATAGCCTATTAATGATTCTGGCTATGTTTGGTGAAATTTGGCCCGGTAGTTTCAGAGGAGAAGATTTTTGTAAAAGTTAACTCAGATTTACGAAAAAATGGTTAAAAATTTACTATAAAGGGCAATAACTCCTAAAGGGGTCAACTGACCATTTTGGTCATGTTGACTTATTTGTAAATCTTACTTTGTTGAACATTATTGCTGTTTACAGTTTATCTCCATCTATAATAATATTCAAGATAATAACCAAAAACAGTAAAATTTCCTTAAAATTACTAATTTAGGGGCAGCAACCCAACAATGGGTTGTCTGATTCATCTGAAAATTTCAGTGCAGATAGATCTTGAACTGATAAACAAGTTTAAATCAATCAGATTTGCTCTAAATGCTTTGTTTTTTAGTTATAAGCCAAAAACTGCATTTTACCCCTATGTTCTATTTTTAGCCGTAGCAGCCATCTTGGTTGGTTTGCCCGGTCACAAAACACAATTTTTAAACTAGATAGCCTAATAATGATTCTGGCTATGTTTGGTGAAATTTGGCCCGGTAGTTTCAGAGGAGAAGATTTTTGTAAAAGTTAACTCAGATTTACGAAAAAATGGTTAAAAATTGACTATAAAGGGCAATTACTCATAAAGGGATCAACTGACCATTTTGGTCATGTTGACTTATTTGTAAATCTTACTTTGCTGAACATTATTGCTGTTTACAGTTTATCTCCATCTATAATAATATTCAAGATAATAACCAAAAACAGTAAAATTCCCTAAAATTACCAATTTAGGGGCAGCAACCCAACAATGGGTTGTCTGATTCATCTGAAAATTTCAGTGCAGATAGATCTTGACCTGATAAACAAGTTTACATCAATCAGATTTGCTCTAAATGCTTTGTTTTTTTAGTTATAAGCCAAAAACTGCATTTCACCCCTATGTTCTATTTTTAGCCGTAGCAGCCATCTTGGTTGGTTTGCCAGGTCACAAAACACAATTTTTAAACTAGATAGCCTAATAATGATTCTGGCTATATTTGGTGAAATTTGGCCCAGTAGTTTCAGAGGAGAAGATTTTTGTAAAAGTTAACTAAGATTTACGAAAAATGGTTAAAAATTGACTATAAAGGGCAATAACTCATAAAGGGATCAACTGACCATTTTGGTCATGTTGACTTATTTGTAAATCTTACTTTGCTGAACATTATTGCTGTTTACAGTTTATCTCCATCTATAATAATATTCAAGATAATAACCAAAAACAGTAAAATTCCCTAAAATTACCAATTTAGGGGCAGCAACCCAACAATGGGTTGTCTGATTCGTCTGAAAATTTCCCGGCAGATAGATCTTGACCTGATAAACAAATTTTACTCCTTATCAGATTTGCTCTAAATGCTTTGGTTTTTGAGTTATAAGTAATATTAATTTTTCGGATTCTTTCATTATTAAAGGCGTTTAAGAACCTTTGGTGACCCTACAGTTTAAATTGTATAATAAGTAAGTAGTGAGCAGTTTCGTTACAGACAAACGTTCACATAATCTTTCCCAGTCATTGAATGAATTAAGGACGTTAATCAATAACCACAGCCACACTGTTTTAAATATGATTCTATCAGCAATTCTTGCACAAGAGCATGTAGTTTTAAACACTAAACAACCACGTAAGATAACATTAAAATAAAATATTGATATCTGATGGATGTCTTTTGAACCTATGTTGGTTTCAAAAAAGATCGTGAAAGTGTAACAAGTTTAAGGGAAATAAGCCATACCTCCTTTCCCTCAAAACCACAAAATAGTATTCGTGATGTTTGCATATTCATAACATATTTATTTTACACATTCATTTATAAAAATATTTTTCTTATTTTATTAGCCTTATTAAAGCTAAACTTGAACATCATTGTCATTTTTTTTTTTACAATTTTAGCCCAAGAAATCTGATTATTTTCAAATGGAGAGCAGCTTTCTCTTTAATACAAATATGACCAAAAAAAAGAAAAAAAAGTGCATAAATTCCCTTGAGATAACGCGCGTTTTTCCGAATATGAAATCATAGTTTTTGAAAATTTAAGTTCCATTTTTGAGGCTACTTTTTATTCTATTGTCGATTCCTAAAGTGATTGGTAATTTTTTGAAGAATGTTTCGGATTTGTTTCCTCTTAATCGGTTTATATGACTTTTCAACAGCGGTATACTGTTTTTGCCTTTATTCAACATTGTCCAAAATTTTAATAATTAAAGTGTTATAGCTATACTAATATAACAATGCATCTGCAAATTGCTGTAAACAAACGATAGCTTGTCTTTGTATTATTCGAACAACACATCATGTAAGCCTTCGTAACTAGCAACATTGAGATACAGAGGGAAGATGTCGGGAAAACGAACAACAGTATTTCGATTTTCAGATAAATCAATTTCGAAAGTCTTTTTGGGGTTTCAAGGACGAAAAAAAATGGCGACTGAATAAAAAAAATATATATAAGACAGTCAATCAGTCATTACATTTGAATGTAACCAATACGTATTTGCAAGATCAAACCAAAATATGACAGTGTTGTACAAAATGCGAATATACTGTGCCTAAATTAATAATAAAAAAAATCCACATTTCTAGAAGTATTTTCAGAGAGCTTAATTTTCACTATACAATCATCAATTAAATCGGTTTATTCAATATGCTACAGAAAATCAATACCGAAAACTGATATTGACCGTTATGTATATTTTTTTTCTATACCGCACTTAGTAACTGTGCACTTTGTTCATGCGTCTTTTTTTTAAAGTCAAAATAATAGGACAATAAGGAAAAATAACCTATAACTGGTGATAGGTGAATGATATAACAAAAATGTTAAACAACATTAAAAAAACACATCTAATTGATGAAATAAAAAAAGTAATCATTTATGTAGACAGATCACAATATTTTAATAACTATTTAAAACTGATAGATTGTATTGTTAACTTTTAGAATCGCTAGGTGTTATCTTGTCTCAATATAATTAGATAAAGTCATAAAAACTCACTTTTTTAAAAGTTTTGCCTTTTACATTTTATAAAAAAAAAACATTTATACTTTTTCTTTATTCTATTAAGTTAAATAAAAATGTTTTAGTTAATACACAATCGTTATATGTTAAAACCTAAATTTAACGAAAAATGCAAAAGTTACTTTCAGGAACAGATATAAATGAACTTTAATTTCTGAACAAATAAAATATTATCATATTATTGTGTACATAAATTATCAGCGATAAATTCAGTTCATACTGTGATTCTCCACTTCAAACCCAAAGGTCTAAAACATTTGTGATTTTATATTTTGAAAATATGCTTCAATCTGCTTCAACCAATGTATACTTTTTTCTTTAGACATCGATCAAACATCTTCTGAAAATGAAAACATTTTTCACATAGAATTAAAAAAAAAACTGTCTCGGAAAAAAAACTTCGACCCCTTCCCCCCAAAAAAAAATATAGGATTGGACCGTTGACAGGGTGAATTGAAGTTATCACTGATAAAACAAAAATCTGACCAATGAAAGCGAAAGTCTCCGCTTCTCCCGATACTCCGATTCTTACAGAAATACATAACTTAGTAACTATATTTCCATAGTATGTATGCTGTAACAGTGTCGGTACACAAGCAATGACACCAATGATAGTCATTGCAACACCCGTGCAAGACTTTAATATGTTTTCAAGCTTGGGTCATTTGCATGTCTATCATTGTCTTTCTCCGAGATTTTTTTTTTTTTGAAATATAAAGAAATGTTTCACAGAAAGAAATACGCGAATACAAATCAATGCTTATGTATTGCTTTTGTTGTACACAAAGTATTCCATGACACCTATTCTTGACACTCACTTCTGAATAGGAAAATAATAATTGCTGTTTATTTTTAATTTTGATTTCAAACTTTAAATTTGATTTTATCTTCTTTCATTGCTTTTTATCTCTTCATTTCATTACTTTCTTTCTGTCTTTCTTTCATTTTTATTTCAAGTTGCACATTTAATATTTCTGACTGACTGATGCATTTGTATTAGCATTTGTCTATCGTTAGACTAAATGCAGTACCAAACACATAGATTTCAGCTGAATGCACAATCTCGGAGTAATGATTTATTTAATCATATCTCGTGAAATTAATCGCAGAGCCTGGGGTGACTTTGCATCACTGATCAGATTTTACAATTCAGTTGTTACAAAATTGCTTGTCAAATTTTACAATTACATCATGTCTATCTATAGATAATAGACCTTTCAGAAGTGCATACACTGTTGCCTCCGTGGCTTTCAATTCCATCCATTTCACTAGCGTCTCCAGTGAAATTCTTTTCACATCCCCTCGATAATCTACTTCAATGATCTTAATGTCCGTCCATGAAACATCTAGTTGGCCAGCTAGGTATACATATGCTTGATCGACAGCTATTTCCTTTGCAACAAAGCTAAGTTGTTTGTTAGTTGGGTTCTCTGAAATGCATTTATTGTCAATATTTTATTTTAATACAAGAATTAATGGATGAACATTGAAATCAGTCCCGATAATCAGGTTGTCTGCATATTCAATTCATAAAATATTAGGTGCGAGTCATAATATAAAGTTTTTTGTCAAGAGGGCATAGTGAACGAGATAAAAAAAAAAAAGGCGTGATATTTTGACGAGTAACTGATATTTTATCATGTCAATATACAGATTACCAAATATTCGGTTTATCGGGTTATATTTGCGTATTTTGCATGATGGGATCAAGAGTTTTATTTGTTTCACCAGCAACTGAACTACTCTGCTTTACATCGATAGTATGTATAAAAGCAAAGTTTTTGGTATACGTAAATGGGACAACACTCATGTTAAGTTTTTCAAAGGTTTCTTTTTTTCGATGATGAAGAAGGCCACTTGTGAATCCTCTTCCGGTCGTTTATCATAAATATCCAAAGGGGTTACAAATGAACCTACATCACTTGTTTTAGGGGATCGCGTATTTGAAAATAAATATTTTACGAAATAAATCTACCTAGAAAGAGAGATGAAATATATCATATAGGTACTCAAACTCATTAGTTGAAGACAGACTGGCAACGCTATTAATATTTTCGAAAAAAGGACAAGATCGGGTTTACAACAATTTTTGTCATGTGTGAAATATATGATGCATAATGGTCAACCAACTCGTGATGTCGGTCGTTTAATTTTGGGAAGAAATAGTCGGAAAGTTTTTGTTTTCAATGGCTAGAGGTAAGTCAATCTGATGTCTTCTTCGATTAAATTGACAACAGATCTTATGGATTTTTCGATATCGACATCTGAGTTACTATTTGAAAAATAAAACACTAAAAGAGTCAATCACATGAATAACTACAATTTGTTTTTATGAGGTTATTTTTAACTTAAGTACATTTTATCCCAAGATATCTTAACCATTGTGACATGACGCTATGCCATGATAGCTCTTGAAAACTGTTAATTTCAAACACACAAATGCATTATCATCAAATATCATTGTCGGAAAATTTTAATTCTACTTTAAGAACTTCCACATTCGGATTGTATCTGTCCCACGACCACCTCAAAAGACATCTTCAATTTTGGTTCCTAAATGTTCTGACACCAACCAGATCCTTCCAATATTTGCATGTACATTGAAACTTCTTCTTGATTTATACAATCTTTTATCCAATAATAGTAAACCCGACAGTTAATGGTGACTATGGTCTAGGTTAACTACTTGCACACATGTGATGAACTTTCATTGATTGACTCCACGACCTGATAGGATGTTATTCTATTCTTTTATATTTTCCTTTTTCGCAATTTACTTTTTTCGGACTAAAATAATATGGTATTTATTCTAAAATTCGTGCACCAAAACAACTTAAAATTTTTAGATATCTTATCAATAAAGATATATTTGTTTTCGTTTTAAATTGTCACAATTCTTTAAAATAAGGGAAAGTCAATTATTGCTATTCCGTCTCTTATATGCAGAAAAAAAGTAAAAAAACAAAATTTCAAAATCCCAGGAAATTCAAAACGGAAAGTTCCTCATCAAATGGTCGAATCAGATTTGTTCAATTCAAAATAATTTTTGGATCGTTATGTTTGGAAAAATTAACATACCTTCAATAGATTCCCAAACTTCCAAAGCCTTCTCAACTTCTTTCTGCAGACAACTATTCAAATGCATGAGTCGAAAATAGTAAACTAAAAGGCAAATACTCAGTATAAAAATTTCAACATAGAAAACTTAAGACTGAGCAACACGTACGCCACCAAACACAAAGGTGATCTCATGTGCTCCAGGAGGGTAAGCAGATCGGCCTGCTGCACATGTGAAACCCGTCGTGTTGCTCATGAAAGTTCATACAAGGTAATAAGTCTGGTGATGGGTGCGACAAGTGGGACAGGTTATGCTTACCTTTCCGGAGCACCTGAGATCACCCATAGTTTTTGGTGGGGTTCGTGTTGCTTATTCTTTATTTTGCTATATTGTTTCGTGTGTTCTATTGACTGTCCGTTTTTTTCATTTTTAGCCAGGCGTTGTCAGTTTATTTTCGATTTATGAGTTTGACTGTCCTCTGGTATATTTCGTCCCCTTTTGAAACATATCCGATATCATCTGTGAAATGGATAATCCATAACGGTTAATCAACTAGTGATGTTGTCCATTTAATAGTTATCAAAGGTTCTAGGATTTTAATTTGATACGCCAGACGCGCGTTTCGTCTACATAAGACTCATCAGTGAAGCTCAAATCAAAATAGTTGTAAAGCCAAACAAGTACAATTTACTAAGGAATGATTTTGAATTCAACACTTGGAATTATTGGTGTTATAGGGTCTTTGTTAGCAGCTACCCTCCTACTAGAAAATTATATGAAATTAAAGCACTAGAATATCGTTTCAAACGGAAGATCTATACTTTACTGTAACCACGAGTTGTAATATAGGTACTGCTGTTTTACATATGGTCGTATTCCTGGTGAGTTTTACTTATAATTAAGTGTCATTACAATTATGACTAAAGTAATCTTGTTAAAATAAAACTAATGTACTGCATTGTCAGCTATAACAATAAGGCCCCGCAATGACAAATATAACACAAAACAAACTATGAAATTAACGACCTGCTATATGTACAAAACAATGCACGTAAATGTGGCACGATAGTAATTACATTTCAGAAAATAAGTTTCTCTTTTGTGAAATCTACATAAGTCAATGTATCTGAACATTGTGTCTTATGAACAAACTTTCCAAAGATGAAGATTGGATCAGGAGCAGAAAATATATAATAATTTTAAGAAATGTTAAATTTTTATTTTTTTTATTTTATGTTCACTGCATGATAAAAAACATAAAATCATGTGCGGCATTAAGCTTATGTGTATGAAAATAGCAGGTAATGTAAACGGTCATTATATATATCAAAATTTATTTTTGAATATTATATTGAACTGTGTATGTAGGATTTTGAGTAGTGTAAGAAAAGAGATGAACATTCCAAAAAGCTATCAGTATCCCCTTGATCAATGTAATACTACCGTGCTAAACCAAATATTAGATTTTAAGTATGGGCATGTCACAGATAATGAATTTTTGCAAAACGTATCTTACATGAACATCCATTTTGAACATTTTGGAACAACAGAAACTTTATTAGACTTTCATATTTATGTCAAATTGACTTAAAAAGCAGATCAAGAGATAAACTACCAAAAAATCACACTTATCCCTTATAAGATTAATTCAACAGCCAACATAATGGGAGTTGCGGGTTCACAATTAATCTATGCTAGGTGCATTAAACAGCTAATATTTTGAACTATTGGACATATTGGACATATCAGGCGTTGACGAGTAGAGGAAAGGAAAATTACCATTTAGGCAAGTATTCTTGTTGTTTGTATCATGAAATAATTAGTTTTAGTTTTTGACAGGTTTCATCGTTACTCTTTCCACTTTGAAATTCTTATTTATACATTAAAAGGGAAAATCCGATCAAACAACTTTTTAAATGTTTACAAAGATCCGAATGTTATATGTATGGTGTACCTTTCCACAGTACTTATGCAAATTAATAATGATACCTTTGTAAACAAAGTTCATAAAAAAGAAGAGTACAACATAAACCAGAAGCCATAAAAGACCACACGCAGCTTTGCTATACAGAGGATCATGGCACAATCCAGTTTCATCTGTAAGTAGAATAAAAAAATCAAATTATATTGTTACAAATTGAAGTTGATATTCTTCTGATGTTACCCTTTCCTAGGATTAATATTTGTTGACAAATATCGTTGATGACCCTATTGATGCCAATATAAACCTTGTTTACAAATATAATATCACGATATTCTTCCATGTAGGCAATACATCGTCGAATCAAGTCTCATCAAAAGACACATTATCTACTTAAGGGTTATTGAGCAAACTAAAATTTACAGTTTGAGGTCTATCTAATTTGTTCATAGTTTTCACTTTCGTGATTTTTTTTACTATTGATTAAGGTGTAATACCACCATTGATTTTAACCTATTAGTCTTTATTAAATTTGCAAAAATATTGTGCAGAACATATCTTTGTTTCAAATAAAGAAATACTTGGCACGAGTGAGTTTTATCACGTCCTGTACTATAAAAATAACTTCACAGAACATTTCATTGCATTTAAGAAAATAACCATTACTGGAAGTTAATGATACCTTATTTAACCTGCGTACAAGCTTTAGTACCCATGTAACCCTAAGTTTCCAAATATTCTATAGAAACCCCAAATAAAATTATTCACTTGTTCTGATGGTAGATAGCAGTTGATTTCTTTTTATTTTTAAGGACCTCAACTTTTTAGAATTTGCCTTTGAGTTCAGTAATTTCGTCAAGCCATTTTTGACTCTGTAATCATTTATATTATTTATAAGGTGTTCAAAAAATTGTTTATTGGAGTACAAGGGTAATTACTTACTTAGTACATGTAGTAAATTGATTATAGTATATATTTTTTATAATTTAGTTTGACAAGGCAACGATATACAAAGCCTTTCTAGATTCGCAAAAATTGTGTCCCATATTGTAGATATTTTTTCAGCGAGTACTCGATTATCGCTCGGTAAGGCAAACGATAAATAATTATTCACCGAGTAATCATTCCTATTTCAGGTAAAAATGGTGTTGCTTATGAACATTTTCTGGTCGCGACTTTCAGTGGGCATACCGTTTCATTATCAATTATCTTTTATTAAAAGACAGGAAATTTATTTTATACTTGCATGAATTATTTTTTATTATATTAAATCATTTTTGGGTTAAAAAAAAGTATTTTTTGAATGTGCCTGGTACGATATGTATTTGCTTTTTTTTTCATGTACAAAAATATTTTTTCAATAGCATTTTTTTTTACAAGATATTTAAAATTTCAGTCAATGCGCATGCAAACTTGAAAATAATAGTTTCTTGTGTACAATTTAGAGTTTAATATGGCGTTCATTATCATCTAACTAGTGTATATATTTGTTTAGGGGCCAGCTGAAGGACGCCTCCGGGTGCAGGATTTTCTCGCTGCATTGTAGATCTCTTTGTGACCTTCTGCTGTTGTGTTTCTATGGTCGGGTTGTTTTCTCTTTGACACATTCCACATTTCCATTCTCAATTGTATTTACAAGTCTTCAATTGATCCTCAAACAATAAACTAAAAGTGATACCAATGAATATAAATGAATTCAATGTATGTAATATATACTATAGCTATTAAAAGTTATACCGTTTACGTCATTTTACATGGGTCGGTTCAGAGTCATAACCTCGTTGTATATTTATTTCATGATTATATATAGGTATGTGTTCCAGTGAACAAAATTGTGTTAGGGTTAATAGGTCTCTTTTGAAGACTACTTTATTGTGTTATTTAAAAAGAAAAAAACATTTTTATATTGACAAGTAACTGTATATTTGTTTTATCACTTTTTAATATTTGGGAAAACAATATTAATAATGTTGCTTAAATTACAGACAAAAGAAAGAAAGTTGGATCTAAAATTTGAAGGAATAAATACTTGTATTTTGACTATTATAAATCTTTAAGTACAAGAACTGACGAAACCATTTTACCTATTTGAGGTGTTCCTATCTTTTAATTCAGTTTATTTTTATACATTTGTACTTAAAGGTATACAATTGTTATATTATATCAAATTAAAAACCAATTGTTCAGAGAACAATTGAAGGTCTTTCCACTAGTAAAGTTCTATTTTGATATTGAAATATGAAAAATCAGTTTAAAATGTTAGTTCCTATGGCTTTAGGATGTATTAATATGAATTTAGAGCAAAGGTCAAAATCTAGAACGTCCTTTAACCTATGACCTTGACCTCAATTTTAAGGTCACAAACCAAGGACCTTAAATCAAAAGACCCTAGGTCTTTAATATGTTTGGTCAATGAGTAATATCACTTTACGCGTAATTCTAAATGTCAGATGGGCAAAAACTCCCATTTATTGTCTGCGCACCCTTTCAACCAGAATATACAAGTAAGGACATGTCGCAACTAACAATTTATGAAAAATTATTTGTCGATATGTCATAACGTATTTGAAAATAAGTGAAAATAAGCCAAAATCAAAATTTAGAATATGACCTTGACCTTTGACCTTGACCTCATTTTCATTTTTTTGGACCAAGGACCTCAAATCTGAGGACCCTAGGTCTCTATCACTTATGGTTTACCAGTTAGAAATGCATGTCACTTGAATCAAATGAAAAAGGGGGAATAACTCTCATATGGAGTCTCCGTAAAGCTTCGGTCCAAATGAATATCCTAATCGCTAAGATGTAACGAGCAATTTGGTAAAATAAATTTGTCGTAATCTTTTACGGTTGCGAAGGAGTAGTGGCCACAAGAAAAACAGTGTTTGGGGAGATAACTCTTACAACGTAAAGTATTTGGTTACGCAGTTGTCAGTTTTAAAAGCGCATACGCATTACAATATCATATTCCAAATATCTAAGCGACATCTTTTGAAACATCAATACTACGCAAGAAAAAATTTAGGCGGAAGAAAAAAAAAAAAAAAAAAAAAAAATAAAAACCAATTGTTCAGAGAACAATTGAAGGTCTTTCCACTAGTAAAGATCTATTTTGATATTGAAATATGAAAGATCAGTTTAAAATGTTAGTTCCTATGGCTTCATGATGTATTTATATGAATTTAAAGCAAAGGTCAAAATCTAGAACGACCTATTAACCTATGACCTTGACCTCAATTTAAAGGTCACAAACCAAGGACCTTAAATCAAAGGATCCTATGTCTTTAATAAGTTTGGTTAATGAGTTATATAACTTTAGGCGTAATTCTAAATGTAAGATGGGGAAAATCTCCCATTTATTGTCTGCGCACCCTTTCAACCAAAATATACAAGTAAAGACATGTCGCAACTAACAATTTATGAAAAATTATTTGTCGATATGTCATACGGTATTTGAAAATAAGTGAAAATAAGCCAAAATCAAAATTTAGAATATGACCTTGACCTCATTTTTATTTTTTTGGACCAAGGACCTCAAATCTAAAGACCCTAGGTCTCTATCACTTAAGGTTTACTAGTTAGAAATGCATGTTACTTGAATCAAATGAAAAAGGGGGAATAACTCTCATATTGAGTCTTCATAAAGCTTCGGTCAAAATGAATATCCTTATCTTTAAGATGTAACGAGCAATTTGGTAAAATAAATTTGTCGTAATCTTTTACGGTTGCGAAGGAGTAGTGGCCACAAGAAAAACAGTGTTTGGGGAGATAACTCTTACAACGTTTAGTATTTTGTTACGTCGTTGTAAATTTTTAAAGCGTATAAACTATACGATATCATATTTCAAATATCTAAGTGACATCTTTTGAAACAGCAATACTACGCAAGAAAAAAATTAGGCGGAAGAAAAAAAAAAAAAAAAAAAATAATAATAATCAGAACAAATTCAATAGGTCTTTCCACGGAAAGGTGGAAAGACCTAATTATGTACATTTACATGCGTATATCAATTAAAGGAATATATTTTGATAATTTTTGTTTATCCGCTAAAATGAGCAAAAACGTACACCCTGCGAAAAAGCGAAATGTACCCCTGCTGTGTACATGTTTTTTTTAAAATAGTTATCTAAAACTAACATCTTAGATAGATTTAATATTTTGAGAGACTTCGTATTTGCTTTTTTATCACGTTCATCAGAAAATAGGCATTCCTATAGGAACCACCAGTGATACTTTTCTTGAAGAATTGTTTCTTTACTCTTTATAGACAGAAATTGAATTTATTTATAAACTTCGTAAGAATGGTATGAAGAAGATATGGACAAACCTTTACCTTCCTACGGGAACCATTTACCTAATAATATCTTATACTCCAAGTATGTTTGTTAATCAATATGTCCTTTCCTGAGCATTCTAGTACACGACGAACGGAGATGTGGTGGAGATTTGAGAACATTAGTTAGATCATCAACCAACACAATTGTATATAATAGGAAGGAAAAAACATTCCCATTGTTCAAAATTACAATTTTAACTTTCTCATTTTCAATTATAGTTGAAGTATGTTTAAATTCAGATGTACTCTGTGAAAAATTTGATTTCAAGCATATAATTAAAGTTTAAACGGCCATTTTGAACTGTTCTTTCTTTTTGATTGTATGTACCGTTAGACGACTAACCTGGCCACGTCCACTTGTATTTTTGTTCATTTGAAGAGTTAAGCCTTTTTCAACTGATTTTTATAGTTCGTTCTTATGTTGGACTGTTATACCACTGTCCAATGTTAGGGGAAGGGTTGGGGTCCCGCTAACATGTTTAACCCCGCCACATTATTTATGTATGTGCCTGTCCCAATTCAGGAGCCTGTAATTCAGTGGTTGTCGTTTGTTTATGTGTTACATATTTGTTTTTCGTTCATTTTTTATATTAATAAGGCCGTTTGTTTTCTCGTTTGAATTGTTTTACATTGTCTTATCCGGGCCTTTTATAGCTGACTATGCGGTATGGGATTTGCTCATGTTGAAGGCTAAACGGTGACCTATAGTTGTTAATGTCTGTCATTTTGGTCTCTTGTGGACAGTTGTCTCATTGGCAATCATACCACATCTTCTTTTTTATATTATTTAAATATCCTTATATTTTATGTTTAGTTATGTAGTTATGTGAAAAAATGTGTTAAATACAACACTATTGTTACTTAGTGTTAAGTTTCATAATGCTACAGTCATTGGACTAAAGTATAGTACAAATTTGTATACACTTTTTATGAAATCAAGTGTTAATACTCATCATATGCCTGATATAAATGTGGTTATTTATTACCAGAAAAATAGAGAAAAAACAGAAAGGTGTCTTTAGATTTATTTACGAAGCACATATCAACAAATGTTAATAAAATCAAAATTACCAATTATGAAAATCAGAAGAGTTAGAAAAATAGCAATAGAAGTGTAAAAAAATCTGTTAATAAACAATTTTTCACTGCGTTTACGAGATCTTATTGAAATTTCAATCTCTGATTACTCTTTCAGAAATGACAATATAGCTGATGTTCCCAGAGTCAGGAAAACTGTCCGTAGACTACACTTAGTATCAAGATATGCAGTACCAAACTCTGGAACTAACTGCCAAATAAGTAGAGGGAAGAAATGCCTTTGGTCAGTTTAAAAGTTTAGTTGATAATTGCGAAGACAGTTCGTTACAGTGATCCTCATGTAGATCGCAATGAGCTGTAATATATTTATTAACCTCCTGCTTCCATATTTTTTGCAAATTTTTTTTTTTTTTTTATTTGTGTTCTAAATGCTCGAAATTGTTTTAGTGCTTAATGGCTACTGCATGAATGTCAGTTTGTCTGCATTTTATGTTTGCTTTATATGCTTTAAAAGAGGGACGAAAGATACCAAAGGGACAGTCAAACTCGTAAATCTAAAACAAACTGACAACGCCATGACTAAAAATGAAAAAGACAAACAGAAAAACAATAGTACACATGACACAACATAGAAAACTAAAGAATAAACAACACGAACCCCACCAAAAAACTAGGGGTGATCTCAGGTGCTCCGGAAAAGTAAGCAGATCCTGCTCCACATGCGGCACCCGTCGTGTTGCTTATGTGATTACAAATCCGGTAAATAGTCTAATTCGGTAGGTCAAATTCATGAAAGGGAAGGGGATTGTAGTTACGACATAAGGAACATATCCGATATCATTTGTGAAACGGTCAACCAACTCGTGATGGCGTGCGTAAAACTTACGAAGGGATGATTTTTAACTTCACCATTTGGAACTCTTGGTTTAATAGCTTCCTTGTGAGCAGTAACCCTCTATCAAGAAAATCATGATAGGAAATGCAAGCACGGGAATATCGTATCAATTGGGAGATATATACCCCGTATGCAGGTGCTGCTGGAATGTTGCTACTTAGAAATGGAAAGTTCACAATTGGAAAGCTGAAATCATCTCTTTTGTCGTAAAGTTTTGTCTTCAACCGACCCTCATTGTCAATTTCTAGATGTAAGTCAAGATATGAGACCGACTTAACTGTATCTGTAGTTTCCTTTATCCTTTAATTTGCGTATGAACTGTTATAATTTACTGTTTTTGGTACCAGTATGTATGCTATACATGATGTGCCTTCTGTTGTGTGTATTTTATGTATTGTCAGTGTGTTTATCATAACAATGTATGTCGGTAAAAAGCTCTACAGAGATTATGTTGCATACCCGACTTAAAATAAATATTTGATGCTTACATACCTGTCAGTAAATGAAAACAACAAATTAGTCCGCGCGTTAGAGCAGCCCAGCTAAAATGAAATATGAACATTGGTCTCAAATCCATTTTCACGGTCTGCTTAATTCAAATGAACTGTAACAAAGAGATGAAAATATGATAATACTGGTTTTATTAACCTTTGCTTCATGCAATGTAGAAATAAACCATTTCAAAAAAGCTAGATAAAAAAAATCAGATTATAATAATGTGCACAACTTCTCAGAGGCAAGTACAGCCCATTAAAGGTTTTTGATTTAAGGTATTTCACGCAAAAATATGACCATAACGAAAACGACTTACATTTACTCTTCAGTTTTGTTTGAAAACGAAATGAAATATGGCGATCATAAACTTACGTCATATCATAGGATATTGTAATCAATACTATCATATTTGAAATCCTTAACCCTTTGCAATTTAGTTAAAACATGTTTTATTGTTCAAATTAACAAATAGACAGTTTCATATAAAAAGATTTCATTTCAATTTAAAGATATTTATGGGGACATTGTCTTTAAAAAAAAAGGTTGAAAAATTTCCAAACATTTAGTCCGCGTCTGTCGTCCTAAATTATAATTCTGGTACCTTTGATAACTATTTGACACGAATGTCCTGTTTGAAAGTCTGAATGCATGAATGAATGAATGAATGAATGAATGAACACGAGCTAGAACTGTAACGATAAGTTCACTAACAGAAATATTCATACATTAAGAACCGCACCGAATACAGATCAGAGTATCTAACGAGCCTGTATTGCTCATCTGACATTCTTAAATACTAGTAACTTTGTCACATTACAACAAAAATTGGTGCAACAATATTAAAATTTTGATTAAAGGACGGTGACTTGAGCTATTTGAAGTACTTTTTTGCTGATAGTTTTTTTCTATTCAAACTGTTAGTCTGCTTATTTATTAACAGAATTCAAAAAAGGAAATTCCCTAAACAAATGTCAACATCAAAAGCTCTAACACACCAAACGAATGGACAACAGTCATATTCCTAACTTGGTACCGATATTTCCTAATGTAGAAAACCTTGTTTTATAGCAAGCGATACCTTTTACTTGTATGACAGTCGCATAAAACTCAATTATATTAACGACAAGGTGTTACAGTAGAGAAACAAACGGACATTTACAGGGGTATATCTAGTCAAATATTTAACAACAATGTTGAAATGATAACCTCTTTCAATAATTGTATTTAAATGAGTGACAAGTTTGGCCAAATTATCTGTGCTCGGTTAACAACATTAATTAGTCAACATAGTCATGTGACTACTATAAATACGAAAAGTCACTGGTGCTGTGATAATAGTTGTACATAATAGTTCACTATGTGTGCTGTATGTCGTCTATGGAAGCTGTTAGTTGTTGTTCTGTGTTTTGCATATTGTGTCAAATTTTATATTATTTTTTGCGTTTCTCTGTGATGAGTGTTCTAGTGTGTGTGTATTGTATTTCTGTTACGATTTTTTTCATTGTCATATCAGCGGGAGGTTTTGCTAGTCATTAAACCAGGTTCAACGGACCATGTGAATCTTAACGTGTTCTGTACTGTTTTTCTTATACTATTTTGTCCGTGACTTCCGGATATTTCTGCTCTGTAGTCATTATAGTATATCTCTTCGTCTGACCAATATTTGTCAAGTCGGTTTTTGAATGAATTTATGGATGGTGACTTTGTTATTTTATCTGGTAGTTTATTCCACGTTTTAGCAATTCAAACAGAGAAAGGGTGTTTACGGATATTGGATTGGAATCTTTGATGAACAACTTTATTACTGTTGGTCCTGCTACTATATCTTTGTTGAGAATCATCTGCCATTCTTAAAAATGAGCTTACTTCTTTGTCATAGTATCCGTTCATTGTTTGAGAGATTTCAATCATGTCTCTTCTTATTCTCCTATAGGATAATGTAGGTAGGCCTAGTTTTTTAAGTCTCTCTAAGTAGCTCATGTCTTTGAGACCTGGTAATTGTTTTGTCACCCTTCTTTGGACACCTTCTATTTTGTCTATATCTTTCCTTTTGTATGGGGACCATACCGAGCTGGCATAGTCTAGATGGGTTCTAACCATGGTTTTGTATAATGGCATGAATGTCTCTGTTCCCAAGTATTTAAATGTTCTTCTAAGTACTGCGTATATGGAGTTTGCTTTGTTTACTTTTTCACTAATGTGGTTTTCGAAGGTGAGTTATGCGTCGATAAGGACTCCAATATCTTTTTCCTCTTTAACTTGTGCTATAGGATGATTTAGTAGGCTGTAGATTGGTGGATAGTCAGTGCTATTAGATTTCTTATTTTCATATATCAACATTTTTCCGGGTGAAATTTTAGTAGCCATTTGTCACTTCAGGATTCCATCTTTTTAAGATCTTCTTGTAAAATTTGGTTTTGATTATTCTGAAGATCTTAGTGTCATCTGCAAATAGGTATGCATCAGAATCTACTTGGTCTGGGAGATCATTTATATACAGTAGTGGTCCTAGTACTGATCCTTGGGGTATACCATCTGTAACGTTAGTCCAGTCTGATTCTTCACCATTCACTATGACCTTTTGTTTCCTATCTTCTAAGAAGCTCGTTATCCACCCTACTATATCTTCATGAACACCTAGATTTTTTATTTTGGCTATTAATCTTATATGTGGTACCTTATCAAAGGCCTTCATAAAGTCGGTACAAATGCAGTTTATGTCTAATCCTTGATCTAGTGCCTCTGTTCATGCATTTATCAATCAGTTCTAATAGTTGGAGACCAGTTGACCTTCCTGCAATAAATCCGTATTGCTTTTTAGAGAATAGGTTGTTCTTTTTCATATGCTCTATAATAAATTAACGCAATATTTTCTCCATTATTTTACATACTACGGATGTTAAACTGTTAAACTGACTTGCCTATAGTTTTTGGCTAGTGACTTACTACCCTTTTTAAATATTGCACTTATCATAGCATGTTTCCAATCGTTAGGTACAGTCTTACTTTCAAATGATTGAATATATATGATACATAAAGGTTTTCCCAATCTCTTTCAACAGTCTTGGGTGAAGTTTGTCCATCCCTGGAGATTTGTCTATTTTTAATGCATTTAAGTGTTTCAGCACTACTTCTTCCTTATATTTTTAATTTGGCATTTTACTAGCTACTACTACCGGTGTTGGAAATGGCACCTCTCCATCAGGTTCCTTCGTGAATACATTGGAAAAGTATTCTACTAGTAATTTGGCCTTTTTGCTGTTATCTTCCTTTTATCTGATTTTGTGTCTTCTGGATCCAGATGTAAGTCCCCAATTCCTTCTTTGGTTTTCGTTTTTTACTTGATATAGCTCCATATAGCTTTAGGGTTTTTATTTAGCTTTTTCAGATAGATTTTTCTCATATTCCCTCTTCAACTTATTTACTCTACTTTTTACTTGATTCCTTATGTTATTGTTTCCTTCCTCACCTCTGGGTCGTTATTATGGGTTATCTTTTTTGACAGGATGTTTTTCCTTTTAATTTTATCTATGGTGTTTTAATCCATTATAAAATTATTTTTCCCTCTACCGATTTGTTTCCTTTCTTTGTTGGTATAGACTTTTTTACCATATCTTGAATTATACTTAAAACTGATCTCCAGTTTTCATTTATATCATTTTCTTTCTGTAGTAATTCTGACCATTAATTTTATCTAATTCTTCTTTTATTTTTATGTAGTTTCCTCTACTGAATAATTTAATCATTTTTTGTTTACTTTTAATATTTGTGTAGTAACTGAAGTCAAATTTCATGGTACAGTGATAACTTTTTCCCAGTGGACTTTGGTATTCTAATTTTGAGATAATATTTTCCTCGTTTGTTAAAATCAGGTCTAGGGTATGCGGTGTATTGGTGCCTCTCCATCTTGGTCTGTAACATGTTGAAATAAGAAGTTTTTTGTAGATTTTCAAAAAATTGTATTCATTACTTTCTGTACTATCACCTGGTGAATTCCAACTATCCCTGTTTATTTCTGGATAATTATAATCTCCCATTATCAAGATATGTGAGTAGCCTTTACTACAAGCTTCAGTGGTAAGTTAATTTAATTTTTTAGTGTATTCCTGTGATCTATCTATTTGATGGTGACCTATATATTAAAACTAATAATAGCTTGTCTGACTGATTTAAATTAATCTTGATAAATAAGTTTTCTTGAAATTCTGTATTCATATGGACCTGTGTTCCGTCCAGTTGTTTATCTATGTACAATAAAAGACCTCTGCCTGTGTCTACGTCTATGTTTTACCCCATATTTGGTTTAACCTCTGTGATACCAATTATTTTTGGTTTGTCGTCTCTTGTTTTTACTGTTAGTTTAGGCAGCTTGTTAAATAACTAGTCTGCGTTTGTGTATATACAGCTCAATTTGGGTAAAACTGTAAAATTATCTGTTTTTACATTTTTAAAAACCTTTTTACTATTAAAATTATTTACATTCTCTTTTCCTCTTTTCCCTTTTAGGAGTCTAGCTTCCTTAATTTGACAACCTTCCTTTCCCAAGGTGGGCCTCTTACTCTGAAATGGTAGTCCCCCGAAACCTCGTCCTCGGTTTGTCTTCTTGCTTGATCCCACAATCTTTTCTCTTGCTCTCTTTCTGCTTGGGTAAGGTCGTTACTACGGGGCGCCGAATGGGACTCTTGTGGTTTTGTACTCAAAATTCAATTTTGTACGGACAAAAGTGACTCTTGTTCAACAAAAATGAGTTCAGTTTAACAAAATTTGTATCATACTACAAATTTGAAATTTTGTCATACAAAATTATCTATCAGCGGACAAAAGTCACTTTTGTCATGACAAAATTCATTTTTGTTACACAGACTTGACTTTTGTTACCTTATTTGAAAATTGAGCGACAAAAGTCAATTTTGTATTTAAATAAGTTTAGTTTGGTTTCTGTGAACTAATTTGCATACAAAATCGTCTTTTGTTACACAAAATTGACTTTTGTTACACAAAATTGACTTTTGTTACACAAAATTGACTTTTGTTACACAAAATTGACTTTTGTTACACAAAATTGACTTTTGTTACACAATATTGACTTTTGTTACACAAAATTGATTTTTGTTACACAAAATTGACTTTTGTTACACAAAATTGACTTTTGTTACACAAAATTGACTTTTGTGAGACAAAATTGACAAAATTGACTTTTGTCTCAACAAAATTGACAAAATTGAATTTTGTCTCAACAAAATTGACAAAATTGAATTTTGTCTCAACAAAATTAACAAAATTGAATTTCGTCTCAACAAAATTGACAAAATTGAATTTTGTCTCAACAAAATTGACAAAATTGAATTTTGTCTCAACAAAATTGACAAAATTGAATTTTGTCTCAACAAAATTAACAAAATTGAATTTTGTCTCAACAAAATTTACAAAATTGACTTTTGTCTCAACAAAATTGACTTTTGTCTCAACAAAATTGATTTTTGTCTCACGAAAGTCAATTTTGTCTCACGAAAGTCAATTTTGTCTCATAAAAGTCAATTTTGTCATCACAAAAATGAATTTTGTCGTCACAAAATTGACTTCTGTCTCAACAAAATTGACAAAATTGACTTTTGTCTCAACAAAATTAACAAAATTGACTTTTGTCTCAACAAAATTTACAAAATTGACTTTTGTCTCAACAAAATTAACAAAATTGACTTTTGTCTCAACAAAAATGACAAAATTGAATTTTGTCTCAACAAAAATGACAAAATTGAATTTTGTCTCAACAAAAATGACAAAATTGAATTTTGTCTCACAAAAGTCAATTTTGTCTCACGAAAGTCAATTTTGTCTCACAAAAGTCAATTTTGTCTCACAAAAGTCAATTTTGTCTCACAAAAGTCAATTTTGTCTCACAAAAGTCAATTTTGTCTCACAAAAGTCAATTTAGTCTCACAAAAGTTAATTTTGTTTCACAAAAGTCAATTTTGTCTCACAAAATTGAATCTTACCGTACACAATGCAATTGACTTTTGTGATTTAATTTCCATATCAGGTAACAAAAGTCAATTTTGTATGCAAATATGTTTATATTTGCATACCTTTAAGACAAAATTGACTTTTGTCATGACAAATATGAATTTTGTCTACAAAAATGAATTTTGTAATGACAAAAATGAATTTTGTCTACACAAATGAATTTTGTCTACACAAATGAATTTTGTCATCACAAAATTGAAGTTCTCACAAAACAAGTCTGTAGCACATAGTTTTGTAAGACAAAAATGATTTTGTTATGACAGAATTGAATTTTGTACAAAACCACAAGAGTCCCATTCGGCGCCCCGTAGTTACTAACTCCCACTTTTTTATATTTTGGGTTTGTTTTGATTTTATGTATATTTCTGAATAAGGTGATCTTTGGTTCTGCACTTGGTAATTTTACTAGTATTTGCCTATTTAGCTTTCCTTTGTTAAATTTCCCAAGTCTTTTAATTGTCTTCAAGTTTTCCTGATCTAGTTGTGTTTTGTAGTCTTTAAAGAGCTCATTTAGTCTTGCTTTGTCAGTGTTTTCTCCTTGTTTTCTCTTACTTCTTTGCTCTCTTCGTCTATTTCCGGGATCCCAGACACAATCAGGTTATTTTCTCTGGACTTTCTCTCATTTATTTCTTCAAGGACATTTGTTACTGTTTCCTTCCTTGTTATAGGGTTCGCTGCTTTATCTACCTCATTGTTTGTGTAGTCACTATCTTCTTTATTCTCTGGCTTTTGTATCTTGCTTATTTCCTCTGTAACAGTTATTACGGCTTTTACTTTTTCCTCATTACAGCCTTCTTCTGTGATTGGTGCCTCTATTTTGCTCACTTCCTCTTTTAGCATCATTTTTAACATCTCTTCATTGCAGTTCTTTATTTCCTCACTAATAATTAATCTGCTTGACTTTATCTTCGTCACATTTATTTTCAGCTGTTTTTTTCAAGTGATGTAATTCTTTCCTCATAACTCTCCATTGTCTGTTTGCACCTTTTTTCTATTTAAATATTGGTAACTGCATGTTGTTCCATGACTATCCTGCATTTTCCACAAAACCACATTGCATCTGTTTTACATAATATGCTGTATTTCGCTTTTGTTTTCTTTAGACAGGTTATGCAAAAATGTTCCTTACACCTTTGGCATTCCATAAGTTGAGCCATGAGATTTTGGTACATTGAGCGCATGTCCATGCTTCCTCCTCATCATGACTTATATATTGTGACGATTTGGGACCTGTTGTACTGCTTTTTCTAGTTGATGCTATACTTTTAATTAATTTAAATAGGGCTTTCCTAAAAAAAATTATCTGTCTGAGCAATTGTATAAGGCTTCCTTACACCAATTTCTAATGAAGTACTTTATTTTGTACTATTTTTTATTAAAGAACAGGGGTTCCTTATCCTTGATTGTTGTTTTTCAGACGAAGCTAGACTATTCTTATGGTATTTTGATTTAAAGGACAAGGCTACCCTATCCTTGACTATATGCGATTGTCATATGAAGCTAGACTTTCTTTTTTTTACAGGGCTTCCCTATCATGTGTTTAATTTCTTTCGGGACAAGGCTTCGTCATTCATTTGACATAGACTGCACTCTCAAATGATAGACAAAGGGTTTCCCTATTTCTTCAATAATTATCTTCTTTTACTTTTAGGACAAGGATTCCTTATCCTCCTAATGTATTAGCACTGATCTCTTTATTGAAAAATAATAGAAACAAGGCTTCCTTTGTTTATTTTTTTTCAATTTTCTACTTGTTGTATATATACTATCCTTCACTAAGAAAACAAGGCTTCCTTGTTTTTTGTTCCCTGTTTTAAGTAAAACTAGGCTTACCTCTATTTAATAGGGCTTCCCTATTACTGTTATTTCTCTGTTAGAATATGCTTATACGTTTTAAATCTGGAGACAAGGCTTCCTTGTCTACGGAACTATTTTACCTATCTATAGAGTCAATATTTCACTTCGTTATCTACAGAACAGGGTTTCCTTATTCTTTATTGCCTCCCTTATATTTGTTATACCTAGACCTGGTTTTATTAATATATTTATACAAAAGAAGTGTTACCTTTTACCTTATGCAACTGAAACAGGGCTTCCCTATTTCGTTGATACTTCCTTAATATGTTTCAGAAACTTCTAGGTAACAATCCTGTTTAGTTTGAAAAATGTTTCTCGGGATGTTGTACAAATGATTTATTGCTTTTTGTTTTAAAATTAAAACCAATAAATGTTTATGACCTTTTATCTTTTTTTTAATTTTTTTTTTAATCATTTTAGAGGCGGGTGTCTTTCAAAAAAGGGGTGGAGCTTAAGTCATGAAGTAACATGAACACGAATGTGTTATACCATGGCTATTGAACTTAATATTTTAATAATAACTGCTGATTTAACAATCACGTTGAATTCCAAGTTATCATATTTTATCACTATTTTACGCATCTTTCCTTTGATCTTGCTGACTGATAATTTCCTATGTCAGCGGAGTCGAGTGATATGAAAATTATCGCCAGAAACTAATGGAACACGTGTCGTTGTCAAGGAAATTTACAACCGTGTCCATAGGTAAAATAGCGATAAACAAATTACCATTGGTCATCTCAAATCGATTGCTTTTCTCACTTTCGCCGTAACGGCTCGCGAGAAAATCAATCTCGTTGAGATATTCAACGATAATCTATTATTATTGAAAAACTCATGATAGCTGCATTTAAATATGATGTAGGATAGCCTCGCGATTGTTCAAAATTACTGCTTATAATAAAACATATATATATATGTATCGTAATTAATTCTTTAAAAAATAAAACAGATATATAACTGCACGCGCTTCATACAAAATAGTACTTCGGTCAAAGCTTCTACTTCCAAATAAAATTATACCAAAAGCATTTGATTCTTTATATTATTAAGATTTTTGTTCGACATTATCTCTGAAAACTTATCATGACCTATACTTATGCACACGATATTTATACCAGGTGAAAATGTGTAAACATAGATCTACGAAGTGCCACACATGTATGATAGATAAAACCGATAGTACATGTTAAGCGACTGATTCATCAAAATGGCAGTATATAAACTAACCTACTTTAACCTACGGGCACGCGGGGAAGTGTCAAGACTGTTATTTGCTACGGCTGGCAAGGAGTATGAAGACTGCAGAATTACCTTTGAAGAATGGCCTTCAATCAAACCCAGTAAGATTTAAATTTGATTTTATAAATAGATTTGTCCTGTTCTCCGACCTTGTGTATTTTTGTATTATTGAAGTGTAGCTGTACTTTAAATTGACGTTAAACTACTTAATTGGCATCCCCTCTCTAAACACTCGATGTTTAATATTCACTCAACATTTGGCAAAGTTTAATAATAATAACTGATTTATAAATTCATGTTATCATACATGTAAGATGTAACACCGCGATAACTCTTATGCACGTCGAATTAAATTAATGATACTGGACATCAAATCTTCTTTTATTTATTTCTTTCTATCAGAGTTTTGATTTTCAACTTTGAAATACAATACATTGTATCACTGCCTAGAGTAGCCTTTATTGATTTCTATGATATATATATAAAGTATATATACGTTAGATATTCTCCATTGTGTCTAAAATACCCCGGCAATAAATATTTTGACTCAATATTATCTAATACGTTTTAAATTATATACTCCTGTATTCATTGTCTGAAATGCATCTTAATTTGTTTTTTGATATACCTGTTACGTGATCATGAACTCGTCCTATATGATTGTACTTATGGTTTATATTGACTTTGGTAACACTTGATTGATTGTCTAAACTAATGCTATCTTCTTAATGTTGAAATGACATACAGATTTGTTTTAATTTTTGCAAATGCAGTAGCACGTTTTCGTTTATAAATTCAATTTTTCCAATAATTCTTAACGGGTTTATTCTGGATGTACTGTCGTATCTACAAACGGCTTATCAATGGCTATTTGGTTATCCGTCCAAATTCAGCTGAACTTTACATTTTTGCATTTTACGATTCAGCTAAGAATAGCTGTCTAAAGAACAAATTCTTGATTAATGCAAGTAATATTAAAACAATTCGTGTCTTTAACAAGAAATTAGTTTTATATTAAAAAAATCGAGTAACATGATGAAACAATTAGGAATTTCTAGATCAAAATGACAGGTCTCTATATATAAAAAATAAACACTGATTTAGTTAGGAGAGATCTTACCTAACGACAGTCAGATTAATACTAGAATACTGTTGTTAAGTTTTGAATCCACTCACATGAAAAATATAAACAGATTGGAAAACAGTTGCAGAGCTATAAAACAAATAGCCGAATTCATCTTAATAGGTCAAATTTGCCTGAGGGAGTTGAAACCTAAGTTTCTTTATAATTTCAAAATTTATAAACTGACAATTTTTGAAAGGTTTTTTATAAGCCAGTCAGTACCTAAGTATTGCAATGCAATAAAGACAACTGGATCACAAAAAGACAACCACAATGCAACAAAAACTTTCACAACTATAATGTTACAAAGACAACTATAAAATGTAATATATACAACTGAAACACAACAAAGACAACTATAACACAATAAAGACAACTGCAACACAACAAAGAAAACAAAACAATGTTACGAAGACAACTTCATTGTAACAATGACAACTTTAATGCAATGTAACAAATACAACTACAATGTAACAAAGACACTACAATGTAAAAAAGACAACTGCAATGTAACAAAGACAACTACAATTTAACAAAGACAACTGCAATGTAACAAAGACAACTACAATGTAACAAAGACAACTGCAATTAACAAAGACAACTACAATGTAACAAAGACACTACAATGTAACAAAGACAACTACAATGTAACAAAGACACTACAATGTAACAAAGACAAATGCAATGTAACAAAGACATTACAATGTAAAAAAGACAACTGCAATGTAACAAAGACAACTACAATGTAACAAAGACAACTACAATGTAACAAAGACACTACAATGTAAAAAAGACAACTGCAATGTAACAAAGACAACTACAATGTAACAAAGACAACTGCAATGTTACAAAGACAACTACAATGTAATAAAGACACTACAATGTAACAAAGACACTACAATGCAACAAAGACAACTGCAATGTAACAAAGACAACTACAATGTAACAAAGACAACTGCAATGTAACAAAGACAACTACAATGTAACAAAGACAACTGCAATGTAACAAAGACAACTACAATGTAACAAAGACACTACAATGTAACAAAGACAACTACAATGTAACAAAGACACTGCAATGTAACAAAGACAACTACAATGCAACAAAGACAAATGCAATGTAACAAAGACACTACAATGTAAAAAAGACAACTGCAATGTAACAAAGACAACTACAATGTAACAAAGACAACTGCAATGTAACAAAGACACTACAATGTAAAAAAAGACAACTGCAATGTAACAAAGACAACTACAATGTAACAAAGACAACTGCAATGTAACAAAGACAACTACAATGTAACAAAGACACTACAATGTAACAAAGACAACTGCAATGTAACAAAGACACCACAATGTAACAAAGACAACTACAATGTAACAAATACAACTGCAATGTAACAAAGTGACTACAATGTAAAAAAGACAACTGCATGTAACAAAGACAACTGCAATGTAACAAAGACAACTGCAATGTAACAAAGACACTACAATGTAAAAAAGACAACTGCAATGTAACAAAGACAACTACAATGTAACAAAGACAACTGCAATGTAACAAAGACAACTACAATGTAACAAAGACAACTACAATGTAACAAAGACAAATGCAATGTAACAAAGACAACTACAAAGTAACAAAGACAAATGCAATGTAACAAAGACAACTATAATGTAAAAAAGACAACTGCAATGTAACAAAGACAACTACAATGTAACAAAGACAACTACAATGTAACAAAGACAAATGTAATGTAACAAAGACAACTACAATGTAAAAAAGACAACTGCAATGTAACAAAGACAACTACAATGTAACAAAGACAAATGCAATGTAACATAGACAACTACAATGTAACAAATACACTACAATGTAACAAAGACAACTACAATGTAACAAAGACAACTACAATGTAACAAAGACAACTGCAATGTAACAACGACAACTGCAATGTAACATAGACAACTACAATGTAAAAAAGACAACTGCAATGTAGCAAAGACAACTACAATGTAACAAAGACAACTGCAATGTAACAAAGACAACTACAATGTAACAAAGACAACTACAATGTAACAAAGACAACTGCAATGTAACAAAGACAACTACAATGTAACAAAGACAACTACAAAGAAACAAAGACAACTGCAATGTAACAAAGACAACTACAATGTAACAAAGACACTACAATGTAACAAAGACAACTGCAATGTAACAAATACACTACAATGTAACAAAGACAACTATAATGTAACAAAAACAAATGCAATGTAACAAAGACACTACAATGTAAAAAAGACAACTGCAATGTAACAAAGACTACTACAATGTAACAAAGACAACTGCAATGTAACAAAGACAACTACAATGTAAAAAAGACAACTGCAATGTAACAAAGACAACTACAATGTAACAAAGACAAATGCAATGTTACAAAGACAACTACAATGTAAAAAAGACAACTGCAATGTAACAAAGACAACTACAATGTAAAAAAGACAACTGCAATGTAACAAAGACAACTACAATGTAACAAAGACAACTACAATGTAACATCGACAAATGCAATGTAACAAAGACAACTACAATGTAACAAAGACAACTGCAATGTAACAAAGACAACTACAATGTAACAAAGACAAATGCAATGTAACAAAGACAACTACAATGTAACAAAGACAAATGCAATGTAACAAAGACAACTTCAATGTAAAAAAGACAACTGCAATGTAACAAAGACAACTACAATGTAACAAAGACAAATGCAATGTAACAAAGACAACTACAATGTAAAAAAGACAACTGCAATGTAACAAAGACAACTACAATGTAACAAAGACAAATGTAATGTAACAAAGACAACTACAATGTAAAAAAGACAACTGCAATGTAACAAAGACAACTACAATGTAACAAAGACAACTACAATGTAACATCGACGACTACAATGCAAAACAAACTGCAATGCAACAACGACAACTACAGGGCAACAGAAACATTTTCATTCTGTTGAAGAAAAATCAACTTTTAAGATGAACTCATTCATGAATTGCTCTTTAGACCATTCTCTCATTCAAGCTTTAGACACTTATATTTTTTTAAACATCGTCAATGCTTTTATCTTAATATCGTCTTATGCAGCTGATGGATATCCGTATCTAGTAAAGTTGATAATGATTATGCTTCTTTTAGTAGCATTAGGTTTTTCGGTCTGTGTGTCCGTTCGTCCGTCCGTCTGTCTCCCTTCAGATTAAAAGTTTTTGATCAAGATACGTAGTTTTTGATGAAGTTGAAGTTTAATCAACTCGAAACATATTTCACATGTTTTCTATTATAAGAACTTTCTTATTTTAATGCCGAACTAGAGTTTTGACCATTTTTACGGTGCACTGAATATAGAAGATAATTGGGCGCGTGAAACATCCGTATACTATGGAGACAATCTTGGGTTTTGTTTTTTTTTTTGTTTTTTTTTGTTGCTTCAGATCGAAAATGTATATTACTACACATAGTTAATTATTCATCTTTTTATTATAGCTACACCATTAGGACAGGTTCCAGTTTTATCAGTAAACGGGAAGTTGATTCCCCAATCAAGAGCTATCGAGAGGTATCTCGCCAGAGAATTTGGTAATATAAATAACTAAACAAATTACCCACTTATCCTTAAAATTTATTAAATGATTTATTGATTTGTAAGAATAACATACAAAGTAATGTTTTATCATATAATTTATAGTATTACAGTAAAAAAAAATGAAAAAAAATCGCACGCAAATGCAAGACAGATGCATGACTGTCTTTTGATTTTAGGAGTTAAACAGTGTCTTGAATTTTAAAACATTATTCAAACACAAGTAAATATATTCATCTCTTGGCATGTTCTTACCATATAAACCGCTAGTTAAGACTTACGTATCTAGTATCTCAACATTTAACGCATTAACAATTCCAAGATTAGTTACTGACTAATGCTAATTTAACAAATATTTTGTTAGTATGCTGGACTTAATTTAAATCCAGTCCAAAATAATGCATGCATATCCCAGTCGAGACCAAAAAGAGGAAATGTCGGAGAGGGCAGACATCTTGTTATTGCGATAATCCGCCATACACTTTCGAACAAACCAATAACTTTGCTGTATACAGTCTGTAGCACGCTCTCTGTTTGTTTAAAAACGCGTGCAAGTTCAAACAACTTTCTGAGCGTACAAAAGAAACACAATTCATATCAGACGAACTTTGCCTGTTGGAGTTAGAACCTTAATTTCTTAGAATAATTCCTTAATTTACCAACAGTATAAAAAATGTTACAAATCATCTCTTCTCTTCTTCTTTATAATTCAGCACTCCATCAACATACTGATGATAACGTGCCGGGCACTGATTTTACTATGCCGCGCGTGCGTGGGATATAAATTTTATTTATTCTGTGTTATTGTTAGATGCAGTTCATCTGTTGGGTTAAGCCTTTTTGAACTTTTTATTATTTTTATGTTGAAACAAAGGTTATACCACTGTCTGAGGTAAGGACACGATTGGCACAATTAAACGAGTTTAACCCGCCACATTCTGTATGTGCCTGGCCCAAGTCAGGAACCTGTAATCCAGTGGTTGTCAGTTTATGCTGTGTAACATATTTGTTTTTCGTTAATTATCTTGTACGAAAATAAGGCCGTATCTTTTCTCGTTTGAATTGTTTTACATTGGTCTTTTCGAGACTTGTATAGCTGATTATGCAGATCAGGTTTTGCTCGTTGTTGAAGGTGGTACGGTGACCTATATTTGTTTCTGTTTTATGTCCTGCTTTAAACACCTTTGACAAGACAAGCAAGCGACACACGTCCTTATATTGCGAATGGATTAAGTATGAAAGAAGCATATATTTACTGGACTTTGGTTTATCTTTAGATTTCTTTTTTGGTCAAACCGTATAAAGATATAAGAAGATGTGGTATGAGTGCCAATGCGTATGTTTTCATTCCAAACTGTTTATTGCGTGTCTTAAACAATAGACAAAAAATAAATTGCGGAACTAATTTTTTAATTCTTTGAAAATAAACAAATTACACAATTCAAAATATGATTTTTAAAACTTATCATGTTGGGAATATTTTACTCTGCCGATTTATTTCAGGTTTATATGGAAAGACTAATATGGAAAATACTATGTGTGATACTATCATAGATACTATTCATTGTGATGTTAGGCCAGAAATTCGAAAGTACATTTTTGAAAAGGATGAAGCTAAAAAGGTAAAAGCACTTAATTGGGAAAAATTAAAAAGACTATAATAGATATAGGAAGATGTGGTGTGAGTGCCATCTAGACAAATCTCCATCAAAATAACTATTTATAAAAGTAAATCATTATAGGTATAAACATGTTTTCCCCTTGAAATGACATTTTTCTATGTGTATCTTATAAAAGATAATATAAATTTGCTAATTATTTTATTGGTAAAATCAATATAAATATGAGGAGATGTGGCATGATTGCCAATGGGACAAATGTCCACCAGATTTAGATACATACAATCTAACTCTCTTTCATTTTGTAACAGTATTAAAACATTTGACTTTTCTACTCTCTACACAAGTATTCCACATTCCAAACTAAAAGACAAATTAAAAGAGTTGGTATTACTTTGCTTCATAAAAAAAATCGCCAATGTAGATACAAGTATCTTGTCTTAGGGAGGGACAAATCCTTCTTTGGAAAGAATCACTCTGATTCAAACAAAAAATTCTCTGAAACCGATATTATCAAAATGCTTGATTTCTTGATAGACAACATATTTGTTACGTTCGGAGGACGTGTTTTTCAACAGACTGTCCGCATCCCAATGGGAACAAACTGTGCCCCTCTACTTGCTGACTTGTTTGTTTATTATTATGAGGCTGACTTTATGCAGGAACTTCTTAGGAAGAAAGATAAGAAGTTAGCAATACCCTTTAACTCTACTTTCCGCTATAAAGATGACATTCTTTCACTAAACAATTCAAAATTTGGTGACTATGTGGAACGCATCTATCCCATCGAATTGGAGATTAAGGATACTACAGATACAGTTAAGTGGGCTTCATATCTTGACTTACATCTAGAAATTGACAATGAGGGTCGGTTGAAGACAAAACTTTACGACAAAAGAGATGATTTCAGCTTTCCAATTGTGAACTTTCCATTTCTAAGCAGCAACATTCCAGCAGCACCTGCATACGGGGTATATATTTCCTAATTAATACGATATTCCCGTGCTTAGATATAGGAAGATGTGGTGTGAGTGCCAATGAGACAACTCTCCATCCAAATAACAATTTAAAAATTAAACCATTATAGGTTAAAGTACGGCCTTCAACACGGAGCCTTGGCTCACACCGAACAACAAGCTATAAAGGGCCCCAAAATTACTAGTGTAAAACCATTCAAACGGGAAAACCAACGGTCTAATCTATATAAACAAAACGAGAAACGAGAAACACGTATATATTACATAAACAAACGACAACTACTGTACATCAGATTCCTGACTTAGGACAGGTGCAAACATTTGCAGCGGGATTAAACGTTTTATTGCATTTCCTATCATTATTTTCTTGATAGAGGGTTACTGCTCACAAGGAAGCTATCAAACCAAGAGTTCCAAATGGTGAAGTTGAAATCATCCCTTCGTAAATTTTACGTACACCATCACGAGTTGGTTGACCGTTATGGAATAACCGTTTCACAAATGATATCGGATATGTTCCTTACGTCGTAACTACAATCCCTTCACTTTCATGAATGTGACATACCGAATTAAACTATTTACCGGATTTGTAATCACATAAGCAACACGACGGGTGCCACATGTGGAGCAGGATCTGCTTACCCTTCCGGAGCAACTGAGATCACCCCTAGTTTTTGGTGGGGTTCGTGTTGTTTATTCTTTAGTTTTCTATGTTGTGTCTTGTGTACTATTGTTTTTCTGTTTGTCTTTTTCAATTTTAGCAATAGCGTTGTCAGTTTGTTTGAGATTTATGAGTTTGACTGTCCCTTTGGTATCTTTCGTCCCTCTTTTAGAATGAAGTGATACAAAGTAATTATATATATAGGCCACCATTCAACCTTCAAAAACCTTAATCCGTATAGTAGACATTTTTACGGGGTTAATCATTTTTTTAGTCACAAAAAAAACCTATCAATTTTATGAGTATCGATAAATATGTGATTAAAGTCTATATTTAATTTTTTTGCTTTGAAATGAAGGAAATCAATGTAAAAAATATTTCAGACTGATATCAGCAAACATCTAGCCGAAGAGGTATTACACAAATTTATGTTATTTATTGAGAAGACGTTAAAAGATAATGGAGGAGATTATCTTGTTGGGAATGATGTAAGTTACAAAGATTTTTGTTCTTTAAATACTTTTTTGTTTAATTTTCAAACCAAACTAGAATAACGTTAATTTGTTCATCTGTTATATTTCTTCATTATTACAATAATTGCATATGATGCTGATTTTTTGATGGCTTGTTCGCTAAATATCCAGCGAACAGTATTTTATGCATATCCTATTCGAGAGAAAAAGAAGAATTCATGGAAAATATGGATTTGAATATCAAAGCTATACTTATATTATTGCACGTTAGAAAGACAAAATCAATTTGAATGTGAATGGTTTTTTTTTTATTTGATTTGACTTTTTCGATTTGACCAGGTAAAAATCTATGAAATTCATACAATTTTGATTATGAAAAATGTGCAGGTATCATGTATTCAGGGGTGTGCAGATGACCTGATTTCAGTTTTTTTAAGCTTAAATTAGGCAATGTTTTTCCCAGTTTCTCTGGATAAAACTTTTTTATACTATTAAAAGTACACTTTATTTTTATTTCATTATAAACTAGAGAGCATTCTGATTCCAGTGATATCTAGTTTTATACAAGTATTTTTATTAATCAGTCCACCACTAAGGGTCACTTATGCAGGGTTCCTCAAAGTATGAAGTCGTAGAAAAAAACTGTTGATTGCACCCTTTGTTTACTTTGAAAATTGTTGAAAGTTGTTGACCTACAAATTAAAGTATTGTATGTTGATGTTTGAATCATCTACAGCAAACATTATTATGTTTGTTTAACAAACACCATTTTTAATAAGTGCACAATCTTTGAGAATGATTTAAATAACCAATATAGGATATTCCCTGCTTCTGCGTAGTGTGGCATATTTAGAATATCTCGTCATACTAATTTTTCCGGATTGTAAAAGAAACGTAAATAGTGAAAAGGAGAGCTCAATATACGATAATTTCCAGAGAAACAAAAGGGAAATGTGTAAAAAAGTGTTTAAAGTCAATCTATTTATTTGTGTCTCCCCATCTCATCAAATCTCAGTAAGATTTGTTGGGGGGTTTTCCGCACTTTAAAAACAAAATGAATGATGTGAGGGAATGTCACTCTAGTCAACCCTATAGGGGATTGACGGAGCCGTCTTTCCCCAATTAAATGATTCACCCTTGTTCCACTTTCAATGTTGACTTTCTTTTCCTTTAAATAACTATACACACACTATTCACGTGTTATACATCACTAGCTAAGGGGTTGAATTGGAGTTCACATGAATACGGATTTAATGAGGTCGAATTTTTCTCTTGCAAGTAAATAATTCAAAATCAATGTTTCTTCGTTTATTTTGACAAAATTAACCCATACTGGTGGCTAAAAGCGATTTATTATTTCACTGCTTCACTTTCATTTATGATTGAACAAGAAATATTGTATTATTGATATTTTATATATCTCGTAGGGACTCCTTAAGCATGTGTTTGTCCAAAAGACGCGTATATTTGACAAACTAAAAAGTTTATTGTGAAAGAACTGTAATATATTCACCTGATAGCCTATATACTTTTTAGCTGTTTATGTCATGAGCAGTCTATCGTTTGAATTAAGTACAATGTATATCGGTTTTTGTTTTAGCTAACATGGGCAGATCTAGCTGTATTTGACTTCACACAAGAGGTTTTAGCCGTTTGGAAACACGAACAACTTAATTTTCTAGAAGAATTCAACAAACATCACGAAAGAATCAAAGCTGCTCCGAAAATCAAAAAATGGTTGGAAACGAGACCAAAGACAGAACGGTGAATCCCATTTTTTTCACTGACACGTTTATGTTTTGTGTTCAAGTGTATGTCTTTGTTTACCAAGCGAACAAATATTATAATGGCACCATGGTGCATGAATTTTGTCATCTGTCAAAATCATTAAATCAAAATAAAAAAAATAATATCGATCACCACTGGCTCTTTTCTCTGTATCTGTATCTACAAAAGCTTTGACATTTTAAAGTTAATGAAATGTTCTTAGGTCAATTATTAGTACGATAATATCCAATAACCAACTCAATCTCCCATGCAGAGTTATCGGTCCTTACTCTCTCTCAAGGACCGATAACACCTTACAATCATCCAATACACTAAATGAAGTTGACCTATTGCTTGTAGATTCAAATAAAACAGACTTAGCCAAGAAAACTAAACATTGACTATTTACAATTGCATATCAATGAGGGATAATTCATGTAAACACAGAAGTGCTGACTACAGGACTGGTGATAATCTCGAGATACAAATTCCATTAGCAGTGGCATCGACCTAGTGGTTGTAAATAACTTATTCATAGATACAATCATTAAAATTATGTTTTTGCGCCAGACGCGCGTTTCGTCTACAAAACTCATCAATGACGCTCGATTAAAAAGGGTTAGAAGACCAAATAAAGTACAAAGGCAAATAGCATAATGCCAATTAGGACCAAAGTTTCCTAAAAGTATTGCCAAATACAGCTAATGTATTGTATTTCTGATGTAGACTTGCGTTTTCAAAGGGTACTGAACCATGATTTAAATGTTGTCAATAACACATTATTTTTAACACTTATTGAATTATGTTGATAATTACACTGAAACGAAATACAAACAATTACATTAAGTTATAACCTTAAATAACATGTATTATACCTTTCAATGGTTAATACAAATTGATCTTAAGTTGTTTAAAATCTGTTTGTAACTGTAGGCTCTAAAGAGCATGTGTCGTTCACTTGGTCTATGTGCATGTTCAACAAAGGTAAAGACACTCTTCGTCATTGTAAATGAGAATAGAATTTATGACAAAAACTTTTGTTGGTCTTTTAATGCTGATTATTCAATCTGTTTATTTCATTTTGCCTTGCTTATCATTTAAGTGATTTAAAGTGTCTATTAATCTATTATGATGTCTTATCATATAAGGAAAAATAGCAAGACATAAAGATAAATATCGTCAATTAAGTACAATAACTCAAATAACGAGTGACAGCCGTTGAATGATTTGCTCCATATTGACTTTTAAAATTGTAGGTCTTATCTTGTTTATTATTTTTCCTTCGTTTCACTTTCTATCTATCTATTATAGGGTTTTTAGCTCACCGGGCCCGAAGGGCCAAGTGAGCTTTTCTCATCACTTGGCGTCCGTCGTCCGTCGTCGTCCGTCGTCGTCCGTCGTCCGGCGTTAACTTTTACAAAAATCTTCTCCTCTGAAACTACTGAACCAATTCAAACCAAACTTCATCTGATTGATTCCTAGGGTATCTAGAATAAAGTTTGTGTTTTAATTACCATTTCATAAAAAAACATGGCCGCCATGGCTAAAAATAGAACATAGGTGTAAAATGCAGTTTTTGGCTTATATCTCAAAAACTAAAGCATTTAGAGCAAATCTGACATTGGGTAAAAATGTTCAAGATCTATCATCCCTGAAATTGTCAGAACAATCAAACAACCCATTGTTGGGTTGCTGCCACTTAATTGGTAATTTTAAGGAAATTTTGCAGTTTTTGGTCATTATCTTGAGTATTATTATAGATAAAGAGAAACTGTAAACAGCAAAAATTTTCAGCAAAGTAAGATCTACAAATAAGTTAATATGACCAAAATTGTCAATTGACCCCTTAAGGAGTTATTGTCCTTTAATGACAATTTTACACAATTTGTTCATCCTATTTGCTAACTTTAAAAAAAATTCTCCTCTGAAACTGTTGAACCAATTTTCACCAAACTTAAGCTGAATTATCATTAAGGTGTCTAGAATAAATTTGTGTTTTATTTTCTGTTTTGTCTAAAAATATGGTTGCCGTAGCTAAAAATAGAGCATAGGGGTAAAATGCAGTTTTGGGCTTATATCTCAAAAACTAAAGCTTTTATAGCAAATTTGACAGGTGTGAAATGTTTATTATGTCAAGATCCATCAGCTGACACAGAAATTAACAACTATAGGTTACTGTACAGCCTTCAACAATGAGCAAAGCATAATAACCAATTTGGCTTTTGACCCCTTAGAATAACTTTTAAAATATTCTCCTCTGAAACTTATAACCCAATTTGAGCCAAACTAAGGCTAAAGGATCCATATTGTGTTTAGTGTATATCTAAAAAAAATTTAAACATGGCCGCCATGGCGAAGGAGAACATAGGGATAATATATACAGTGTTGGGCTTTAAAAATCTCAAAAACTAAAGGAGTTGAAGCAAAACAGGTAAGGGTTGAAAATACTCATACTAATATATCAAGATTTATCTGTCAAGTAATTTTAAGACAAATCAGACCCATTGTATGGGCTTGTACTGCTTTTCATTGTGCTTATGAATTTTTATTTATTATTTTTTTTTTTGCTTTTTTTTTTTTTTTATTATCTTGATTCTGAATATAAAAAGGAGACTGCAAACTTTTATTCAAATTGATACCTTGAATTGGTTGAATCAAGGACTTGTATAGGTCCCTGGTTGAATATATATATTTTCCCTTTTTTTTTTAAGTTTATTCAATCTGAATTCGGGATCGTGGATTTTCTTTTATCATTTTCCTCATGCACTTCCTGTTTATCTGATTGGAGGTAAGATGACATGATCAAATCGAATCAATCAAATAAAATCAAATAAAATCAACAATTCAAATAGAAAATGGTTTCTTATATGTGGCATTTATGATTTAATGATTATTTAAATTGACAGCCCCATTGAGAAATTGTGATGTCAAGAAACTTGAGTTAATAAAAAAAAAATATGTTGATAATTTGTGTTTAATTATTTACTTGCCTTCAAATATCTGTAATATTATTTTGTAAAAAACAGACTTTATTACAGTCCCAAGTTCTTATTAAGCATGACTTCCTCGATGAAATCTGAATAAGTTTGTTCCAGGGCCATAATTGGTTGTATCAATAGCACTTAGTTTTCAGACATAACAAGTTAAAAGTCTATGGACCTCTATGAAATTGTAAAAAATATGTCAAAAAGGTTCCATAACAGGATTGGTTCAAGTAGTGTATAAGGGTACATAGTTCCAGTGGAAGGAATATTTAATGAGTAAATTGGTATTACTGAGTAAATGGGAATGAATGATGATTTAATAGTTCATTAAAGTAGGACATTTTGGATTTTTTTTATAACTGAAAAACTTAGTGTTAGTATATATATTGGTCGGCTGGTCGGCACTTATTATATTTAGTATACACTATTTATATCTAATGGTCGGCACTTATTAAAATTTAGTATACAATATTTATATCTAATGGTCGGCACTTATTAAAATTTAGTATACAATATTTATATTTAATGGTGGTAGGTCGGCACTTATTAAAATTTAGTATACAATATTTATATCTAATGGTCGGCACTTATTAAAATTTAGTATACAATATTTATATCTAATGGTCGGCACTTATTAAAATTTAGTATACAATATTTATATTTAATGGTGGTAGGTCGGCACTTATTAAAATTTAGTATACAATATTTATATCTAATGGTCGGCACTTATTAAAATTTAGTATACAATATTTATATTTAATGGTCGGCAGGTCGGCACTTATTAAATATTATAAGTGCCGACTGCCGACCTTACTTTTAAGCATACATAGACGAATAAGTGCCGACCTTACTTTTAAGCATACATAGATAAATAAGTGACGACTGCCAACCTGCCGACCTTACTTTTAAGCATACATAGATAAAAAAAATAAAAGTGCCGACCTTACTTTTTAGGGAACATTTTCTCACTAATAAGTGCCGACTGGCGACCTTAGTTTTTCAGTAAACATTTACTAATAAGTGCCGACTGCCGACCTTAGTATTTTAGTAAACATTTACTAATAAGTGCCGACTGCTGATCTGCCGACCGTAATTTTTAGGGAACATTTACTCTCTAATAAGTGCCGACTGCTGACCTCACTAATAGGAACAACTTCAACATTATTTCAATACATTAAGTATCTTTGTGCGTATGATTTTCTATTTTTTTAGCGTATGAATATATTATTTTTAACCGGAACTATTTGTCCCTCTATCCTACTTGAGCCACAGGATTTAGGTGTTATAAGCCTAACTAATTCAAACAGAGCTGCCAAGTTTTCATGAAGCAAATGAGATTCGTCCAATGATTAGAGAAAAAAAAAAAATTAAGGGAAAATGCAACCAAATTATCATGACAATGATTCTTGCATAAAATGTGTGACTGTAACTGTATTTGATAAACGTCATTATAGTTGTATTTTTAACAAGGTTTTAACAGAATATATATATCATTTTTATATGTGTTGCAGTGAATTGCATTGATTTCCTAGTGAAATAAAAATGATTAAGTCACATGTGAAATAAATGAGGTTATTTCACTCTTCATACATCATATTATAACAATGGGTGTTGTTAAGACCACATCCATTAAGCAACATAAAAAGAGATTGCAATTGAGAATGCATAGTATAAACAAAGTCCCTTGATTTTTTTTTAGTCTCCTTCTAACAAAGTTAAAGGGGACTTTAGATAATTGCTGTTGTATATCCACTTCCTGTTTACCAAGTAGTAATGCATAATGGATATTATACAAAATGTTCATGCCACTGCCTACACCTTAATAGCCCACAGTCCCACACTTTATGTTTGGCGCAAAGCTTTATTTTAAATTTGCCCAATGTGCAATACAGAGTGCCCTGCTCATCCACTTCCTGTTATCTAATATAACGTGATTTAAATACACAACAAAGAAAACAGATGTCTTCCATGGAAGACTTATAATCTATTTGAAATTAGATGTATAAATTTTATTTCAATTAGCAAATAAAAAATAAAGGGATGTGGAGTATGTGACAAAATCACACTAAATAAATAGAAAAAATACAAATTATCAATGAACAGGGCCTTTATTCCTGTTCTTAATGAAAGTATTTTCATATATATAAATGAACAAAATATTACTATATTATATCCCCACTCGTAGATATTGCAATGACCTTGTTCGTCCATCTGTTCCCCCGTCAAATATTTCTGTCAAACACTTCTCCAATATGAATTCGTAGACTGACTTCATACTTGGCCACTAGCTTAACAGTGATGAGTTGTAAGGTGTGAACACTTTTCAGAAACCAACTTCCTGTTTGCCGATACTTTGAAAAATATTCAATATGTAAAATGAACTTCAAAATTTTTCGTCAAACACTTCTCGAATATGAATGTGCAGAATACATGTGGGCACTTTTTAAATTTTTTAAATACCAACTTCATATTTTGCAATACCTTGAAAAATTTTCAATATGTTCAGCCATTCTTCTGACTAAGTTACATGTGGGCGTATGCTTAGCATGAAATTCCATGCAACTTCAGATTTTCTTGTTTAACTTAAATTTTCATCTTTTTGAATCTTCATTTATGAGTTTGACTGTCCCTTTGGTATCTTTCGTCCCTCTTTCAAGCTTCACATATTGTGAAACTGTTCAATATTCTTGTCAATGGTATATACAGCTTGAAATATGTTTTAGTTTACATGTAGTTGTCTTGATACATCTTTAATTTCTATCAATAAGAAAATTATAACAGTTCCACTTGTGTTCATGTTGGGACCCCAATGCATGTCCAGGTCCACAGTCATATGTATACCAGGCATGCACAAGATGTCCCATTCTGTTCTCTGCATATTACATGTATAACAGGATTCAGTTCGATATAATTCTTATCTTAAAAGATTATTGACAAAAATGAAAAAAAACATCAAATTTCTTTATAGAATTTATGTGATTTGTGACCCATTTCTTGCAATCATGAACTATATAGCCTATCATATGTTGTTGACTTTATACTATTTATACAAGATAAATCATGTAGTCATATGTGGTCAATTTATTTTCTTTGACAGATAAAATGCCTAAAAGTAAAAATTGAAAAAAAGCTGTAGGGAAAAGAGGGAATGCCTTCTCCTGTAAGTATAAACTGACAGACAAGACTGAGGATACTGGCCTCGATAATCACAGTACTAAAGACATGGACTTGACTGAGGACACTGGCCTCTATAAAAACAGTACAAGAGACCTCACTGCTGACATGACTGAGGAAACTGGCCTCCTTAAAAACAGATCTGAATGCTTGAAACACTTATTGAAACAATAATTGAAAAATTGCTTGAAACAATGCTAGAAACTCAACAAAATATTGAAATAGATACTGAAATAACTGAACTTGATAAACTGCCTGAAGTTATAGATTCTCTGAATCCAGATACAACTGTTGGCACTCAACATAATACTAAACTTCAAAGGGATTTAGAGCTTGAAGTGGACATAGAAGGCAAAAATATCTTTTTTAGTGATCATTTGCAGGCACATAATATAAACAACAGTAACTTGAAACTACTTGAAAAATCAGAATTGAATAAACTTGAATTATCTGAACTAAACATGCTAAATATACTTGAAATATCCGAATTGAATGAACTTGAAATATCTGAATTAGATAAATGTGAACTATCTGAGTTGAATCAAAACAGTAACAATAACTGTGCAAAAGAATTGAATCAAAACAGTAACAATAACTGTGCTAAATAAACTTGTCATATCCAAACAGATTTTCTGTTAAATGAATCAAACAATAGTTATGCCAAAACTGATTCTCATAGTAATATCCAAACTAATCTGTTGCAAAACCAAAATGAAAAATCTAGAAATAATTCAGAAGAAGAGCTATCAAAATATGTCAATTCTTTTAATGCAAACTTTATTGAATTTGGAACTTTTGACCAGTATGCCACAAAATTTGCTGATCAAAGCAGGAGAAACCAATGTACTTGTAATTGTTTAGTTTTCTTATCTCTTTCGTATTTAAATTTTGATCTAAACACACTTAACCTGGATTACATTTTAAATAAAGGAGATGAAATTTACAGGAAGCATGTTCAAGAACTAATAAAACTGGGATTATTTAAAAATATGCTTTTGAATTTTGATGAAATTCCTGTCAAAATTGAAATTCCTGAAGGGATTTTTAAAATTAATAAACAAAATATTTTGTTTGGTATAGCTTTACAGTATCAAGAGTTGACTGGATTTCTCTCATTACAAGAAGCAATTAAAAATTGTATTAAGCAGTCAAACAAATTTCTTTTAATGATTGGAGCCATATGTTCGGCAGTTTGTTATTATAATCATATATACTATTTTTTTGACACTCATTCTCATTCAGAATGTACACTGAATAATCCATTAGATTCCTCTGGCAAAAGTATTTTGATTGGATTTGCTGACTTACATGACCTCCTTAGTTACTTGTATGCTTTTTACACAAGTTTACAAATTGATTTAGACTCTCAATTTGAAATTTTACCTGTATGTATTCAAGATGCTGAGAAAGATGTGACCAAGCAGATTAAGAATTATTTAGATGATCAGAAACTAAGGAACACAAAACAAACAAAAAATTCTTACCAGTATATAAAGGTACCCAAATTTGTATATATGAAAAACTACATGCAAAATAGAAGAAAAAAATAAAAATTATAGAAAGACTGAAGCAGATAGAAAAAAGTCTAAGAGAGAAGATTCTGATATAAGACAGATAGAGAGACAAAGAGAACTTGCTGCTAAAAGAGAAATAAGAAAGGATAAAAATTATAGAAAGACTGAAGCAGATAGAAAGAAGTTTTAGAGAAAAAATTCAGAAATAAGACAGATAGAAAGACAAAGAGAACTTATTGCTAAAAGAGAGGCTAGAAAGAATGAAGATTTCAATAAAAGAGAACTTGCTGCTTAAAGAGAAGTAAGAAAGGATAAAAATTATAGAAAGACTGAAGCAGATAGAAAGAATTCTCAGAGAGAAAATTCAAATATAAGACAGATAGAAAGACAAAGAGAACATATTGCTAAAAGAGAGGCTAGAAAGAATAAAGATTTCAATAAAAGAGAACTTGCTGCTAAAAGAGAAGTAAGAAAGGATAAAAATTATAGAAAGACTGAAGCAGATAGAAAGAATTCTCAGAGAGAAAATTCAGATATAAGACAGATAGAAAGACAAAGAGAACTTATTGTTAAAAGAGAGGCTAGAAAGAATGAAGATTTCAATAAAAGAGAACTTGTTGCTATAAGAAATGCTAGAAAGAATGATGTTTTCAAAAGAAATGAAACAGAAAAGAAAAAAATTGCCAGACAAGATGAAGACTACAGAAAACATGAATCCGAACGGGACTTCCACAGAAAACAAGAATATAGGTCACATCCAGAAAATTTAGAAAATGAGCGTTTGAAGAAACAGAGTTCTAGACAGAACAAACTAGATAAAGACAGATGTTATGATAAAACAGTTAAAAGTACTAAAAGAAAAAACGTTGATTTCACAGATCATGAAAAAGACCTAAAAAAGAAAAGAGTTCAGGGTATAACCCTTGATGCTTGCATAAGAAATTTTAAAACAAAAATTAATCATGGTCCTACATATATATGTTTTTCATGTCAACAAACTTGGTTTTGTGATTCTGTAGTTAACTCTAATACTGTCAAAATGAACACTCCTGCTAACATGTCTCATTGCTTTACTAATTTTAAATCTGTACAAGACATGGAATGGATATGTCATACTTGCCTCAATGCAATTAAAAAACAAAGAATTCCTCGATTTTCAATAGCTAATAAAATGGGCTTTCCCCCAAAGACCAAAAGAACTAAATTTGTATCCTTCAGAAGAGAGACTATTATCATTAAGAATTCCTTAATGCAGATTCGACAGTTGCCAAGAGGTGGACAGTTATCAGTTAAAGGCAATGTTGTAAAGTGCCTGTTGAAGTTCAACCTACAATAAACTCACTTTCACATACATTAGAGAAATCAGGTACAATATCAGTTAAATTGAAGAAGAAGCTGGAATTCAAAAAGTGTGATTTCAGTGAAAATGTGAGACCATTTGCTGTCATTTGTGCATTACATTATTTAATGAGAACAAGTGACTTGTACAAGTCTTCTGGAATAGAAATAAATGAGGATTGGATTACAGAAATCGCCAAAATAAATGAAGAAACACATGAAAATGAAAAAAATAGTACAGAACAAGAGAATAACCAAGATCAGAATGATTCAGATAATGACTCCGATCATTTCAGTGAAGTAGATGAAAAAGAAACGCATGTTGGAAACACAGATACACTGTTTGATCACATTCCAGACGACAGTCCACTATGTGATACAGGTTTAACTTTTGCTCCTGGTGAAGGTCAACGACCAATTAGTCTCTACAGTGATCCTGATGCAGAGTATTTATCTTTTCCAACTATATTTTGTGGTCAAAGAAGGCCAGATAACAAAGACAGGTCTGTCTCTGTTCACTATACTGATATTGTCAAATGGGAACTCAGGTCTATGGATAGGAGAGTAGCACAAATATATTTTTCAAGTTAAAGAAAATTCAGTTAAAAAACATAAGTGATAAGGTCAATCTTGCTCTTAGAAGGTGTCAATCAGAAGGAAAAAAATGGACAGCAAAAGATGTACTGAATCCTAACACTGTAAACGATCTTGTTAGATTAGATGAAGGTTATTATATCTTTATAGAAGTTTAAGAAATTCTCCAGTATACCTTGAAAAGAGGAAGAAAGATTTGTTTGCGATGATCAGACAATTGGGTCTTCCAACATGGTTTGGCTCTCTTTCATCTGCAGACACTAATTGGAAAGATCTGTTACGAATTCTTGGCAAATTAAATGATGGCAAAGAATATACTGACAATGAATTGGAAGAAATGGATTGGCATCAGAAATCTAAACTTGTTCAGAAATACCCTGTGACATGCTCTAGATATTTTGATTATCGTGTCCAACAGTTTATGAACTTGGTGTTGAAAAGTGATCATGATCCTATTGGTAAATTGACAGATTTTTTTTATAGAGTAGAATTTCAACAGAGAGGTTCACCACATATTCATATCTTGATCTGGATTGAAAATGCACCAGTATATGAAAGCGATTCAAATGAAGATGTTGTTGCATTTATTGATAAATATGTCTCCTGTTCACTTTTAGAAAATGACAGTTTAGTCAATTTGCAGGTTCATAAACATTCAAAAACATGCAGAAAAAAAGGTCACCCAATTTGTCGTTTTTGGTTTCCCCCTTCCACCTATGAAAGCAACAGTAATCTTAGAGCCTTTGAAAGAAAATGATGACATAGAAAAGTACAAAGCTATATATAAAGAAATACAAAATGAAATAAATACACTTAACAATTCTGAAGATATAGACCAGATGACATATGACATGTTTTTAGATGATGTGTTACAAATGGATGATGAAAATAACATTAAGGCCATAAGAAGCAACTTGAGTGGTCCCAAAGTTTTTCTAAAACGAAAACCATCTGAATTCCGTGTTAATAGTTACATGAAAACTGTGTTGATAGCCTGGCAAGCAAATCATGATTTACAGTTTGTTTTAGATGCATTTGCATGTGCAGTGTATATTGTTTCATATATAAGCAAGTCACAAAAAGGTATGAGTGCATTACTAGACCAAGCAGCAAAAGAAGCACGACAGGGTAATTTAGACTTGAAGCATCAAGTTAGGCACATTGGGAATTACTTTTCAAATTCTGTTGAAACAAGCGCACAAGAAGCAACATACTTAACACTACAGATGCCTTTAACAAAAGCTACAAGACAAGTTGTCTTCATTAACACATCTCCACAACACAAAAGAACTTTCCTCCTCAGCCCTAGAAAAACTAGGCCCAGACTCTACTGAAATAGAATCAGACAATGATATTAAAAGATACTCGCGAAGACCAAAACAACTGGAGAACTGGTGTCTAGTAGACTATGTATCTCAGCTTGAATTGCAGTATCCTAAAACTTCAGAGTCCTCTGATGATCATGAAACAGAGCAGCAAGATCATGAATCTGAAAGTGAAAATGAAGAGGCATATGATGCAGATGTTATAGAAGAAATCAATAAAAAAAAATCGACATTACCCTGAAAAATGGTATTCGAATATATCAAAGAAAAACACCTAAGGTTATAAGATATGTTAAATACAATTACAAGACTGACTCTGAAAACTTCTACAGAGAACGCTTAATGTTATTTTATCCATGGAGAAATGAACTTTCAGATTTGCAATGCGGACATGAAACATTTGAAAAAATGTGCTTGACTGTTGCAAGACTATTAGAAAAAAAAAGCTAAGCAATATGAAGGGAAAGTGATAGATCTAGAAAAAGCTATAGAAGAGGCATAAAACGATTGTAATGAGAACGATCAAATAGCCCCTGCCACACAGCAAGTAGAAATGGAAGATGCTGAAATAGGCCCAACAGAATCTGAACAGTATGTTCATTTCAATCCAGATAGACCATCAGAACATAGACTGTATGATATGTCTCGTGAAGTTGGAATAGAAGCAAGAACAGTAGAATTGACAAATCATGCCAACAGAATAAGTGAGAGTGATTATTTTACATTGATAAGATCATTGAATAAGAAACAATGGGATTTTTTTCAACATGTTGTCACATGGGTTAAAACAAAACATGAACCATTTTATACATTTTTGACAGGTGGAGCAGGATGTGGAAAATCTGTAGTTGTCAGAACAATATTTCAAGCTTTACACAGACACTTATGTTCTATTGAAGGTGAGAACCCTGATGATATTAGAATTCTTCTTTGTGCTCCTACTGGAAAAGCAGCTTACAATATAAATGATTTGATTTTAAACATATTTTATTCATTAAGATATGAAAAGGATTGAGCAACAGGCACAGCCTATAAAAGCTCTCTCCATAATACATGTACAAGGTATGATTCAATTACAACAACTGTATTTAAAATAATGCAATTTAGTGGAACATGCATGCTACTTGTGAGCACACACGAGCAAAATATGTTAACAGTGTTACTTAATAAATGCAAAGTATAAATAAATATATAGGCAATTAATCATCAGTTATTTAAATTACCTTGAAACATGCAAATATCCTTTATAAGTCATTAGAAATATATATATGGCTTGAAGGAGACACTAAGCTTGCTTAGTGGAATAAATGAATTAACGTTGGAGTGTAGAAAAATAATAAAAAATAAAAAAAATAAAACTAGATGAAACAAAAATTAAGTAAGTTTCAAACAAAACGTTGAGTGTCACTGATATATTTCTGAACAGATTTAAAAATAGCAATATTCATATCATATGATAATAATCTGTTTCCAAAAAGTAGTAATTCAATATTTATGTCAACATTATCAACAATGGAGTAAATGGAATCAAGAAGGATCTGTCTTACATCATTATACTTAGGGCAAATAAAAAAGAAATGTTTGTTATCCTCAACAGGATGGTTACAGTTTGTGCAAAAAGTGTTCTCAGATAAGAACTGATTAAATAAATGAGATTTAAGGTTGCTAGCATTATTTCTGAGTTGACAATGACTTATATTAAGTTTCCTTATCCCATAGTTGAAGGGTTTAAATATATCATCAGTCCTATAAAACTTATCCAGTCCACTTCTAAATATACCCAAACTTGGTGACTTTTGTAAACTCAAAGGAAGACTATTCCAAAGTCTTATAGTGGAAGGAATGAAACTATTAAAATAAGAGCTAGTTCTAGCAAAAGGCGGGTGAAAAGTGTTATTTTCATTCCTCAAAGTATAAGGGGTTTGTCTGGGAAGATATGGCTGGATTAACTCATATAAGTATGCAGGTGTCATCCCATTTAATATTTTATAGAATAGTATAAGCTTATGTTTATTACGTCTATTCTCCAGAGTTTCTAAACCTAATTCAATATAAAGTTTTTGTCTGGAGGAATTACGTCGTAATCCTGTAATAATTCTAGCAGCTTCTATCTGAATATTTTCAAGGAACTCAGTCTCATGCTGGGAACAATTGCCCCAAATAACATCACCATATTCTAATATAGGTCTAATAAAAGCATAATAAATACGGATAAGTGAACTCCTATCTAATAAGTGCTTAACTTGGCGAAGCACAGAAAGACGAGAGCATGCTTTTTTATAAATAATATCAATATGCGTATGCCATGAAGCTGATGACTGAAATGTTATCCCAAGATGACAGTGAATATTTATTTTCTCAACCTCTTCACCATTTATCCCAAAAAATACAGGTGGATGCTCCCTTTCCCTTCTAGTAAATATAATATTTTTAGTTTTCTTAGAGTTAAATTGAACAGCCCAAGATTTTGCCCAATTTGAGATAACATCTAAGTCATTAGTTAAAGAAGCGGCTGCTACATCATGATCATCATATACTATGACAAATAAAGAGGTGTCATCTGCAAAAAGTCTAATATCATTAGCAATGTCATTTACTATATCATTTATATAAATAAGAAACATAAAGGGTCCCAAAACTGATCCCTGGGAGACACCTGCATGTACACTTCTTAGAGTTGATGAAAAGCCTTCTGAAACTACCTTTTGTTGACGATCCGAAAGATAACTTTCTATCCACGATAAGAGCTGGTCATTTAAGCCAGATTGTTTCAGTTTAAATAAAAGTCCTTTATGCCAAACTTTATCGAAAGCTCTAGATACATCACAAAATACAAACCTTACATCCCTACCACTATCCATATTACTAATAATTTTATGATATATTTCGATTAACTGATTAACAGTAGAATCACCTGGTTGAAATCCAGATTGAAACTTTGACAAAAGGTTATTACTCCTCATATAATTATACAAATGTTTAAATAAAACTTTTTCCATAATCTTACAAACAATACTAGTAACAGATATTGGACGATAGTTTAGAGCTGAATGTGGACTACCTTTTCCTTTAAAGATAGGATTAACATGTGCAATTTTCCATAACAGTGGAACCTGTTTAACTGATAGAGACATATTAAATAACTTAGTCAATGGTTTAGAAATAAAGCTAGCAACCTCTTTTAAAATTCTAGGACTGATACCATCAGGTCCAGCTGGTTTATTAACATTCAAAATTTTTAACTGGTCTAAAATTTCTTTCTCAGTGATGATAAATTTGTTTAAACGACATGGAGGAGGCTCATTATTTTCAGGAATTTCTGGTTCTATATCAATATTAGCTATATCAGCAAAATGATTGTTCAGGATCTCTGACTTGTCCAATGGATGAATAAAAATTTGGCCATCATGTTCTAAAAAAGGGGGGGAATCTCTATTTTTAGTAAAATTTGATATAGACTTGGCAATGCGCCACCATTTACCAGGAGGAATATTTTTGTCAATAAGTTGTGATGTCAGTTTGCACTTATAATCATCTTTTGCCTTTCTAACTAAACTGATAATTTCATTACGAATTTCTCTAAATTTTTTCCAGTGATCTGGGTTATTTGAAGTTTTCGCTTTGTGGTGAATTCTATTAAGATGTCTTATCTTGTTTCTTATCAAGTTGTTCATAAATGGTTTATCATTTGGTCTAACTGTAATAGTTTTAGTAGGTATATATCTATTGACAGTACTTTCGAATGTTTTGACAAAGTTCGTATAAACATCATTTATATTATTTGAATTAAAAACAACATCATCCCAGTCAGTATCATTCAACTGGTTTTTAAGACCTTCATAATCTGCCCGCTTAAAGTCTCGAATTTGTCTTTTAAACGAATGTTGTTTAAAAGTTTTAAATGAAATTTCGACTGAAACAGGAGAATGAGAACTGCATATTGGTGTAAGTACTGTTACTGATTTAATTAAGTTTTTGCGATTAGTCACACATAAATCAATACAAGTTCCAGTTTGGGTTGTAAAGTTGGTAGACTCCCAAACAACATTTTCCAAGTTTAACCGGTTAAGTAACTTTTTAAAAGAGTTACTTGAGTTTGACATCATATCACAATTGAAATCACCACAAAGGAAAATTGGCAAATTACAATCAAGTGCTTTATCAACTGACTCACTGAATAAGTCCCATATATTAGAATTTGAGTTTGGGGGACGGTATAAAACACCAACTAAAAAATTTTTATTACTACAATTCCTCACTTCAACCCAAAGTAATTCAAGATTGCTTACAGATATGTCATTCCGTATAATAAAATGTAAGCTATTTTTTATATAAATGGTCACACCTCCACCATGTCTATTTCTATCTAACCTAATAGGTTTATGAAACCCATTTAATTTAATTTGGTCATCAGTAATTGACTTGTCGAGATGAGATTCTGATATACAAATAATGTCATACTCATGTAGTTCATTGTTAATGAGATCTAACTTAGGAAGTAAACTACACACATTATTGTGTACTATTTTCAAATTTTTTTTGTTACTCTGATCTGGACCTGGATTTTGCTCAATTCCAGCAACCAGTAATAAAAACTGTATTATACTACTGGGGATAAAAGCATTTTTTATGATTATAGGGAGGATTATGTTATGAATAATAATATAGTTAACAAATTTACAGATAAATGTTAAAAACATTGATCAGTCAAAACTATCAAAACTTATAATGAATATAAAGTGAAACATAAGCACATGATGTACACTTTGGACAGATCTTTGAAACCGAAAGCTGACGTATACGTTGATTAACAGGACACTCAAACATAGACAAGACAAAGTACAAAACAAAACATACATGTACAAAACATATATACAAAAGGGAAACATAAATAAATAACAGATGTTGATGATATCAGATATCACTTATCATGTGATACTGTAATACTATTGAAAAAAATAGCAAGGTCTGTGTTCATGCAATAATCTGTTTTTGAATTACAAAGATGTATGGCAGTAAAATCTGTAATGTGAAATGTAGAAAACAAAACAAAAGCAAAATAAATAAACAAACAAAAGTAGGACAACAATTGGCCTGAATTTCAGACAAAAATTGAGTTAGGCGTTGTAAAAAGGACTAGACTAATCTATAGAATATGCTTGACAAGAGTTTATAAGCTTGACTTAATTTTCAATTTAGGACGAGTGCAGACAGAAGTGAGAATCACAATTTGTCAAATGATTCGGATTATCTATGTTTTAGATTATGGTAATACAGTATATCAAAGGATATTGATGTATGTGACACCCTTCGCTATTGCAACCATTATCCAGTTGCTTGATTAAATATCTCATGTGTAAAAACGAATTAACTGTGGAAGTAAATAATAAATTTTTTATGTTTACAGCTAACCGGAAATATGAGTATTTTTAAAAAATAAACCAAATACGTAGGACACGTATAATTTTCCGGAAAATAGTTGCAAAATAAAAATAGTTGATTGGTATGAGTGACAAAGAGACAATGTCATCCGAAGGTTCAAGTTGGTATTGTAGACAACAAAATAATTATAGATGAACAAGAATTATATAAAAAAAATGCAATTGGTACTTAACAATATCAAACAAATATGAAAAGCATGTTCAAGTGATTTAATACACACATTTTATTTTTTCAGTTTTTTGTTTATGTCGTCAAATATTTCAAACCGATGTCTAGTTCCTTCCTCGTCTGATCCATATACATGACCATTAAAATACCATGAACTGATAACATTGTCATGTTGGTACAATCTATGGTCTGACCATTCACAATGCTTTTCAGATACAACCAAATAAAGGACTTGACCAGTCATTGTCATGCGATGTTTTCAATACACTCAGAATGAAATACAGAAATTTGTCTCTGATTTTGATTGATGAAATTTCAATGGTTGGAAACAAAATGTTCTCTTTACTGGAGAGAAGGCTGGCAACTGTTCGTTTGGTGGAGTGAGTATCATAGCTATTGGTGACTTTTTCCAACTCCAACCTGTATTTGACAGCTGAATTTTCAATGATCTTAGCACAGGGTTAATAGCATTAGCTCCTAATTACTGGAAATTATTATTTTCTTTCCACGAACTTACAGAAATAATGAGACAAAAGGATGATTTAGAATTTGCTCTATTACTAAAAAAAGGTTGAGACAAAATCAGCTGACTGAAAATGATTTTGCAGTTTTAAGTACCAGAACTGTTTCAATCAGTGATCCAACATACAGATTTAATGCAACTCATTTGTTTGTTGAAAATGCTTTAGTGGATAATTTTGATTTGCAATATATATCTAAATTAAGCTCACAAAAGGTTAAAGTTAAAGCAGTTGACACAGTTTGTGGGGATTTACCAGCATCTGTAAAAACAAAATTACTTAGTTCTTTACCAGAAAAACAGTCTGATACAGCCAATCTAGCAAAAGAAGTAGTATTAGCAATTGGGATGAAATATGATCTTACAGCTAATATTGAAGTCACTGATGGTCTTACAAATGGTTCAACTTGTGAACTTAAATTGATAGAGTGCAAAACTACATCTTTAAGACCAAGTATCATATGGGTTAAGTTTGAAGATGCCAGAATTGGTGCTAACAATAGAAGAAAATATTCACACTTGTACGGAAAAGATGTTGAAAAAATATGGACTCCAATGTTTGACATTAAAAGGTCATTTAATTATAAATATAAGACCTTTGAAAGAATTCAGTTTCCTCTTCGCCCAGCAGCTGGAAAAACGATTCATAAATCACAAGGAGATACATTAAATGAGGTTGTTGTTATTTTAAAATCAAAACGTAAAGGTAAAATACCACATATTCACTATGTTGCGCTAAGCAGAGTAACATCTTTAACTGGATTACAGATATTAGATCTCAATCAAAAAGCAATAGTTGTAGCAGATTGTGTTCGACAAGAATTACACAGACTAAGGACAGATGCAACTCTACAGTTGTGCTATAAGCCATTGTATAATTTATCAAGTAACTATTTTAAAGTAGTTTTTAACAACTCAAGGTCATTGCATGCTCGTTTTAATGATCTTAGATCAGACCCTAACATCTTGGATGCTGATGTCATTGGTATTGCTGAATCAAGATTTATTTCAACAGATGAAAATGATGATTTTCATGTACCTGGTTTTGAACCACCAGTTCGATTAGACCAAAAGCAAACTAACTTTAATACAAGACCACCTCATGGATTGGTATTATATTATCGAAATGATTGTATACTTCACAATGCAGTCACTTTCTCAACTCCATCTTTAGAGTTTGTTATAGCAGACATAATATCACCCAGCAAAGGTCTTTTTCAGGTTGTCTTTGTTTACAAAGCACCGAACTGCAAATTGCAACAACTAAAAGATACTTTCCTTGCAAACCTTCTTCCTGATGTGTATTTAAGACATCAACAAATTATCATAATGGGAGACTTTAATATTGATTTAAACACTGGGAACACTTCTTTTTTAAAGTTTATGAGAGATTCATTTTGCTGTTCACAAATTGTGTCTAAACCTACTACATCTTATGGTACATTGTTGGACTTAATTTTCCTAAATTTTGATAGTAAGGTAAACTTTGAAACAGATGTTCTTGATTCCTATTGGTCAGATCATAAAGTTATATATGAAGCCATTAAAACACAATGATTCAGTGTAATGATTGTTTTAAATGCTGAAACCAGCTTTGTTTGAAACAATGAAAATAAGACCCGCTGAAAAACATGACACATTTGCGGTTGCTGAAAATGCAACCTCAAATGTTTAAGAGTGGTTTTAGAGGAAAATGGGTTTCCACTCCAACAGATGTGCCTTTTCATAAGTAGGAATAGAAATGAGTTGGCTTCAAGACTCCTGATATCCAGTTTTACCTGTATAGAAGAAAGCTTCTTTACAGCTTTCTTCTTTATAGGTACACTGGATTAACAGTAGCAGAGGTAAAAAAATTGAAACTGTGTTGCTTTGACTTCCATAAAGCAGAAATGCCCTTGGTGATTGGTCAACCATTTTGCTATGGAAGAAAAGTAGATTTCCATTAATTTCAAGTCAGTAATGATTGGAGACATCAAATTTTAGAACCTCTACTACCTGAATGCTCATTGTATTAGTAGAGAGTTGTGTGCACTTCGCATGTGAATACTCCTGATATTTACTTGTTATATACTTGTATATATATAATTCTTGAAATATTTGTTTTTAAATACAATCAAAAACGATTGCTTTAATATAGATGTCAAAAGGGAGTTTTGAAGACCACAAATTCAATGCCTCATTTCTCTTCCTAGAAAATGATTAAATTTAACTGGCTGTTTGATGAACTATGAATTAATAATCAAAATGTTTATGAATGTTGAAACCCTTGCTGTTATATACATATATTCATTGTAATTTTTCATATAGATAACTCGATACAATTTACAATACATTTGTTCACTATATATATAGAATAAACATTTATCATGATTATGTATGTCCAGTTTACTTTTTGTAATGCCAAATTAATCTGTATATTTATCTCATCCAATATCCATTGACTTTACTGTTTAAGAAATGCTCTCATGTTCATTTCAGAAATAATAAATCAGTTTCTGTACAAATACCACATATTTTATTATAATATAATTACTTGGAGTTCTCCAAATTGAAAACAAATCCATAAATCCAACATTTTTTATTTCTTATGATTCAATTATGTCTTGTTTTAAGTACAAAATGTGTAAATCATTAATTCATGCAAAGGGTTAAATGTTGAAAATAAAAGTCAAATATTGCATTAATTTGTCATTCCCCTCAACTATGTGGTTGTATTTTTGCTTATACATTTGATAAATATGTAGAAGTCATCTATAAAACAGAAACTAATGAACAATTCATGTAAACATATGCTTCATAGAGAAGAAATTTATGAACAATTCCTTAATAGAGAAGAATTTGTGAACATTTGCTTAATAGCGCAGAAATTTATGACATTTGTCTATTAGAAAAGAATTTGTAAACATTTGCTTAATATAGCAGAAATTTGTATTTGCGTAATAGAGCAGAAATTTGTGAACATTTGCTGAATAGAGCAGAAATTTGTGAACATTTGCTGAATAGAGCAGAAATTTGTGAACATTTGCTTAATAGAGAAGAATTTGTGAACATTTGCTGAATAGAGCAGAAATTTTTGAACTTTTGCTTAAAAGAGCAGAAATTTTTTAATATTTGCTTATTAGAGCAGAAATTTGTAAATATTTGCTTAATAGAGCAGAAATTTGTGAACATTTGCTAAATAGAGCAGAAATTTGTGAACATTTGCTTAAAAGAGCATTTGCTTAATAGAGCAGAAATTTGTAAACATTTGCTTAATAGAGAAGAATTTTGAGAACATTTAATGACTGTTTTATTATAAGCCAATGTAAAGTAAATTCAGTAAACTAACTGCTGAAGAAAATAAGAATTATATAGATTGTTTCAGTTGTTGTTACATTAGCATCATACAACAATTAATAAACGTATGGAGTAAACTCTTGAATCTTGCATTAAAGCAAATGCACCAGAACTGATATGAACAAACTTTAAAACAGAGATACTATGGACTGTAACTCAGTATACCATGAATAGAAAAGAAGCAAAAATGACAATTACTTTGACAGATAGTTGTTAAATGCTTAAGATAAAATAAATTATATATAGAATCTAGACTCTTAAGTTGGAAAAAACTGTTAACTGTTCTTCTCGACAAGTCTTTACAAATTAATTTCAAGTCATTTTAAAATTCGAGTTATGGAAACAATAATCATATCATAATATAATCGCTGTGTTGCTTTTTATATATACTGTCATATTTTGACTATAAAAATGTGTTGTTATAGAATGTAAATATTGTTCTATAAGTGAACTGTTTACATGCACACATATAAAAAAAATATGTATAAAACAATGAATATTATAATGCATTATTTGAAGTATTTGATGTGTTCAAATTTTTCTTAATAAACAATTAAATTTGATGTCTTTTATTATTTTTCACACCCCATTCATTTTTGAAATTGATAAGAACAAAATCTCTAGTCAAGAAGAGAAAAAAAATGAGATGGAGACAAACATGGTCACAACCAGAAAATTACAAACAAATAGCAGCTTCACACATGTTAAAACTACTATAAAGGTCGTCTCTATTTAAGCTACCAAAATTTTAGTTCTCTGTGTCTACCTTGTTCAATTCAAGTAATACCTACTGCAAATGTACTGTATTCATTTTGAATATTAATTGAAAGGTCAGGTCACCACTCATAAAAGGTGATAATCTTGGGTCCAGTAAAAAGATTGATACAGTTGATCTGTTGTCATTCTCCATAATGATCAGTAATTTTGCTGTCATAACCAAATGAACAACTTAAATATGATGAACATGTCAAAATCAATTAAAATTTCCTTGACCAGTAATGATAGCATCTGGCGTACTAGTATATATACAAAATGTACTCCTGGTTATAATAATTGATGATGAGTTTATATAGAACAAATATATAGACATATGTATGTCCATGAGAGAACAACACTATACTTGAAAAGTGTGTTTCAGACCTCACAACTGAACATAATAAACTAATTAAAGTAGTTCAATGACAAGAAAAATTAGATTTTGGTCCACAAAGTTTCCTTTAACAAAAACTACATTAATTGTCAACAAAATCTTAAGGTGAGCGACACAGGGTCCTTGGACCCTCTAGTTTTTAGATGTAATACAAAAACGCAAAAACTTGATTGGTACAATTGTTATCAAAGAACATAAACTCTAAAAAGAAGTCGACTGACGATTTCGACCATTTAGACTTATTTGTAGACTTGTCTTGCTGATTATTTTTGCAACTGTCTTTTATTGTTTTTAAGAAAATTGAAAAAACAAATGTAAAATTTATCAATCCTATAAGAAAACGTCTGACAGTTTTGACGTATATGAACAAGTCAGAGCTCAACATTCTGAACTTTTTTGCCCTGTCAGATTGTCCTATTTATGAAGGTTTTTCAAAATAAAGGACAAAACTTGCATTATACCACGTATGTTCTTTTTCCGACGTAGTCGGTATAGTTTCGGTTTGTGCACTTTGAACTTTAAGGACGCTTAACTATGGCAACAGAATACGCATGCTCGAAAATCCTTTCTGTGATTGGACAAAATGCTGTCATGGTGGGTGATTTGGTTGTGTTTGAAAAAACGTCTCGAAAATTATATCGTGATGGAAAGCAAGTGAAAAACTATAAATATTTGAACTAGATGTTACAAAGATTTATATTTTATTAGAATAATTGTTTCTCCAAAAGCTCTTTGGATCCATGACAACTGTTTATTCGGGACAATTATATAATTTTTCCATGACTTTTAAAACGCACCTACTAATTTGAGATTTCCGCGAGATTTCCGTGAATGTAAACAGAAAAATACTACTTACTATACTACCAATTGTTTCTAGCTTTGTTAACCATGAATTAAGTTTTTAATTAATATTAACAGTAGTAAATGTATATTTGTTTCTTGTTATTTGCACTGGATTTTTTGACAAATAAATGTTTTAGGTGTCATCACAATATTCTTATATATTATTGCCTTAATATAACCAGACTTAGTAAAGAATTTCTTGTAGTTACATTCAGACGGAGATTTTATTAAAGAAGTCCTGCATCATTACGTCATTGTGCTTCTGAAGATTATCGAAATGATAGGTTTTAACATATACTCAAATTCAAAGACGTCGGATATCTTTTTTAAAGATAGTTCTTGTTAAGCTATGTCTGCCATCTTGCTTAGTAGGCGGGATCTGATGATTGTCATTAAGATTGGTTTAATTGTTCTTGGTTTCAGAGAACAAAGTGTTTGAAACAGTAAGCGAACGAGATACGACAAACGATGACGATTATGGGCGACAGACACCACGTCATGAGAAAATCTCACTTGGCCCTGTTGGCCAGGTGAGCTAATGATATATAGTATGTTCTTTGTTTATCAGATTGTTTGTTCATTATATTTGATGAATTTTTTTTAACATTTACAAGGTACATTGTTGTGTTTAAAGTGTTCCCATATATCATTTTTAAATAAAGCGTTCGACATAAAAGCCCGAACAAATAATTTACAATTCCAATTTCCACCCTCCACATATGTCGAATAACAATACGGCTGATGCATTTCAATATTTAATATCCAGGGTAGAAATCCACCGCCATAAACATCTTCTAACCACAGAAACGGTACCTCCTTAGTTGTGTCATACATTTTTCTAACGACATCGATGGACATAATGGAAGAAAAGCCATCGCAGTATGGTGGAAACGTTGGATACCGGTACTCCAATAAAGATGTCCTCCATTTAGAGTTTTTGTGTCTCAAGGGTTTGGTATCGGTAAGCATATTACATTCTAAAACATTCGTTATCAAATTCTTCTTAGTCTTTTGTCGAAGGTGTTGAATTAATAATGGAATATTGATAATAACGTCATCATCAACTTTAACTACAAATTTTGCATTACTGCAAAAGTTGTTGACCCAAAACAAACTAAATACACGTTTATATGTTAAATTTCTGTAAGAATCGACAAAATTGCCTTGCACAATATCCATATATTTCTCACTCTCGTCATTAATTCTCTGTTGGATTTTTTGTTTTGGGGTTTGTCCGAGGACAAAAACATATGCAATGTGTTCATTTTCATAATCCGAAATTGATCCATATGTTGAACGTATCTGCTGGCGTGCCAAAGACTTTTCTGAAGAACTATGTACAAAAACCAACAATAACACATCTTTTCCTTTACACTTCGTTTCATTGTTCAATAATGTTCGATACTGATGTCTGTGTAGCAAAGGATTTTCCAACTTGTCTTCTGATACGTTCCTGTAAAAGTATTCAAACTCTGTAGAAATATTCATTCCTTTATATAGTGTTCTATTAGCTATACCTTTTCCTTTAGTCAGCTCCTTGCGTAAAAATCTTTTGACATTTTGTATATCTGTCGAAAATATCGGAATTCTAATTTGGCTGTCAAACTCCGATGTTAAATCATTTGTTCCAACCAAAAGTTCAAAATTATTAATTTTATATATACTTAGAATTAACCATGATACTGTACAGAAAAATATTAAGGTTAAACATTTCTTCCAAGCTCGTTTCATGATGATATCAAATATGTATTATGTAGTCGTGTTTGGTATGGTGGCAAGTTGTGTAACAGTTGTACTTCAAATCAGATATTTGCTTAATTTGATTACTTTTTACAAATGAATGATCTTTTCACTAGTAAATGTATTACAAAATTAATCAATTTGTTCAGACTGACATGTGGATATTTTGCTGAGTCCTCATAATGTATCTGCTTTTACTTTGTAAAAAGATAATTGCTTTTCTTCTTCTTCCGAATACGGGAGTAGACTTCTAGGTAGGAGTGTAAAACTTCCCGGAACTTGTGTGCTATGTACATCTGGACTTAATTTAAAAATAATATGACAAAGAAAAATCGTTATCAAAATCATATATACATTATGTACAGTGGCTTTAAAGTTTAATAAGTTGCTGTGGATCCTTCAAGTGTTAGAGTGGATATGCCACTTTTGAAGGATTCCAGGGTGTCAGACATACCTATTGCTTCAGGTAGTGAGTTCCAGTCCGAAATAGTGCGAGGATAAAATGAAAATTTATAGAAATCTTTATTTGTGGATATTTGCCTAAATTTATGTTTCCCCCTAGTGTGTCTATCAGAAATTGTTAAGTTGTCCTTAGGAACTTCAACTAACCCCTAATTTATTTTATACAGCATAGTTAATCTAGCCTTTTTCCTTCTTAATTCTAAATTTTCCCATTCCAATGATTTTATTAAATTTGAAACTGCTCCAGGTGATCTGTCTTTTAATCCTACCAATTTAATCAGTCGTTGGCTAGTCAATATTTTTCAATGAAAAAAGCTAAAATAAGAAAACAAAATATAAAATATATTTTAAAAATATATTAACGCAATTTTAAGTCAAATCCGTGAATATGAATTAAACATCTAGTGCCCCTTTAAAAGACCACCAGCTGTCATTTAATGTTCGTCGACGTTACCAACATTCTCATATTATATTAATAATATACTAACATGTATATTCAAATTTTGAAAACAGTAAACAAGAAACAATTAGCATTGCAAGGGTTTTGTGTAATGATTCAGTATTTTAGACCATACGCCATCTAATTGACATTCGAGATGACTTGCGAAACTGCCGATGGTCATATAATAATTAAGACATATTTCTTAAACTCTGAATATATAAAAAGAACAATAGTATGCAATGGAACAAATGATACGTAAAGCATAATAAAATTATCAATATTTCACTGATTAGTTATGTTCAAATTGAAACATTCATAACGATTTTATTGACATGCGCAGAATAATACATTGCATTATTTTCTGTAAGGATACATATTTTATTGACAAAAATAAGAAAGAAATCGTAAGGGTTACAATAAGGTTCATTGTGTATGGCCAATTTATAATCATAAAAGTATTCTAAACTGTAAAATATTAGAAGAATACATTTTTGAAATCATAAAGTTCTACGGTAGCGTATTAGCATCACATATTTATTAGGTCTACTTTTTTGTGAAAAGACCTATTATATTCGTTGTGATCCTTCTTTTTTTTTTCTTATTGAATCTGTATGCAAAAACTTCTGCTTGTACGCCAATAGCTACTTTGAGTAAACCGGAAGTAGCTTTTCATAAAAGATTTAGAAATTCATGTGGAAAAATCTCAATTTTTCCCTGAACCATTGGTTTTTAATTTTATTCTTATTTCTTTTGGTGTTTGCGTCATACGACGCAAAAACAATCTATTAAAAAAAGAGATTTAAAATTTTAATTTAGTGAGGCAGCTATTAATGATGCCCGGGTACCAAGTCGAATATCGATTTTATTTTTCAGCCAAAAGATAATTATGTATTAGATAAAATACAAAGGTAACAAAGAAACAGGCCGGTAACAACGGTTGCCGGATAGTTTTTCTGCACGAGTAGTCATGTCAATTACAAGTGCAGAAAAACTATTCGGCTGGTTGTTACCGGCCTGTTTCTTTTGTTACGTTTGTTTTTTATCTGACTTGTACGACTTTTCAAGAGAGTAATAATACATTTTGCAAGACAAGTATAAACACATTTGTATTTCATTTCCCTTCAACCGAGATTTTTTTTCAAGAAAAATAAATGAGGAATCTGATAATTTGAAAAAAAAGAACCATTTCAAGTAAAAGATGAATGTTGTACACATTTAAGACTTTTTAAAATGCAACTTCGAAAAAAGTAATATATTAAAGAAATATTTAAGTGATAAGTAGGATAGTGTTTGATTTTTTATGGATGAAACGGAAAGCGGGGAGGGGGCCAATTCATTTTAAAATAAAGAGGCTGTGATCTGTATTCTTGATGAAAAAATGCAGTATGTGTGCCATTCCATCCCCCAATTCTCCCTTAAACAAAATCGTAAATATCGCGCGTTTGTTGCCAAATTCATGAATTTAATATTCATTGGTGGGGGCCCAGGGTTGTAACAACCCTTTTTTGGACGATCAATGCATTTAAATGGGAACATAAAGTTGGACCCCCCTGTTTTGTCCTGGATTTGGACCTGGATCCGCCACTGATATAAATTTGATAACAATACATATGACACAACATATAAAACTAATTAATTAACAACACGAACCCCACCAAAAACTAGGGGTGATCTCAGGTGCTTTGGAAGGGTAAGCAGATCTTGCTCCTCGTATGGCACCCGTCGTGTTGCAGTTATGAGATATTAAATCCGGTAAAAAATATAATTCGGTACATCACATTCATAAAAGGGAAGGGGATTATAGTTACGACGTAAGGAACATATCTGATAATATTTGTGAAACAGTTATTCCATAACCGTCAACCAACTCGTGGTGGCGTCCGTAAAATTTACGAAGTAATTATTTCAACTTTACCCTTTACTCTTGATTTAATAGCTTCCTTGTGAGCAACAACTATCTATCAAGAAAATCATGATAGGAAATGCAAGCATGGGAATATTGTATCAATTGGGAGATACAGGTACATTTGCTGCTGGAATGTTGCTACTAAGAAATGACAAGTTCACAATTGGAAAGCTTAAATCATCTCCTTTGTCGTAAAGTTTTGTTTTTTCAATGGACCCTCATTGTCAATTTTTCTAAGTTAAGAAATGAGGCCAAAAGTGCGAGATTAAAGAGTGTAGGGGACACAAAATTGCGAAAGGTTATGCAAAATGATTTCTGGGGTCAAAATCTGAGTATTTTGAAAATTCAGATCTTTTAAAATACGTACAGTGTAATCATATCATGACAACATTAATTCATGTTACTCGGTTAAGAAAAAAACAATTTAGGAAAAGATAACTGTGTTCCAAGGATTTTTTCATGCATCAATAACATGAAACAGTTAATTTCTTCCCCAAAAATTGTGTAAAATTGCTTTTTACTTCTTAAAGTAGCTCTTCATTTACCTAGTACAATGTACCAAGATGTCCCTACATAGAGTAAGTAATATGTCCAGAAAATATAAACTCCAGAGTAAAAGTTCGGCCATGTTAAACAAAACTTTTAAACTGGGTAGGAATAAACTCAGCATAGATACCAGGATTAAAATTTTATATATACGCCAGACGCGCGTTTCGTCTACAAAAGACTCATCAGTGACGCTCGAAACAAAAATATTAAAAAGGCTAAATAGAGTACGAAGTTGAAGAGCATTGAGGACAGAAAATTCCTAAATGTTTTGCCAAATACAGCGAAGGTTATCTATTCCTGGAGTAGAAAAGCCTTAGTATTTCAAAAAATCGAAGTTTTGTAAACAGTTTATTTATAATTATGAACATATCAATGATGACTCAAGTCAACACACAAGTGCAGACTACTGGGCTGGTGATACCCTCGGGAAAATAAATCTCCACCAGCATTGGCATCGACCCAGTTGTTGCAAATAAACTCATCATAGACACCAGGATTACAATGTTATGTATACGCCTGCATATTTTAAGGGCATACGATTCAGTTTTGATAACAAATTGAAATTTTGATAACAAATTTTTTACCTGATTAAATCAATTATGTAATTAAAAAAAATATATCTCCATGTGCTACTTTAAGTTCAAAATTCGGATTTGTTGACGTATTTTTCCTTTCGAAAGAATTATATACTTTTTTTTGGTTTAAGAAAAGATAAACACAGCCTCTTTTTTGTTAAATTATCTGTATTATCTATTCTATATAAGCATCCTATAATTAATTTTGTGCATTATTTTTCTTAGAAATAACTATTTTTTTCAAGTTTTAATGAATTGAGATTCGCTGTTAAATTATCCAATTTGTAAAAAAATGCACTATTGACTTTTTATCTCACCTGGCTCGAAGGGCCAAGTGAGCTTTCCTCATCACTTGTCGTCCGTCGTCGATAACATTTTACATTTTGATCTTCTTATAGAGAACCACTGAATGGAATGAAACCAAACATGGCATGAATGGCGCCTTCGATACTCATACATTTAAATGCCAAACTTTATATAGTACCATTAAACCCAACCGGTAAAAACCGCCAAAACTTCCCTCGTGCCTTAAAGTTATGCATCTAACATCAAATTTATAAATAGTACATACTGTTTCAAAACCAGTTTCTGAACTAGTTATACTAGTTCCCATCTATAAATAATTACTACAAATAGCAAACGGTAAATAAATCTATTTCAAACGAAATAAAATACATTTCATTCTTTTTTTACAGACAAATTCTGCCTCTCATTCACTGCCTAGAACACAAGTAGCAGCAGCAAGAAGCGTAAGTAGATTTCAGTTTGTTTCTTCACTTCTTAAAGTATTGCTTTTTAACATTTTTGTGTCGTGTTTTTGACTGAGCCCCGTTAGAGTTTTAGGAAATGTTATTTTTTTAATTACAATATGTCCAATACATAAATATTACTTTAAACCAAATGTCATTAATGAGCTGATGGAGGAGAAGTTAGGCTATTGCGCTTCGTTACATCTGGGGTGGTAAACAAGTGTGTGTTCTAACCTCGCCGATCAATGTTAAAAATATTTTTGCATCTTTAATCCAATTACGTCTTCAGTTTATGTAAAATAAGTTGAAATTAATCTATTTCAAGTCATAAACTATTTCTTTTTAACATTTAATTTTTCGTGTTTGACTGAGGCCCATTCAATGTTAGTTGGGATTTTTTATTTTTATATGTCAAATGTAAAAATATTACTTTAAACACCTATGTATGAATGAATGAGTTAATGGCGTAATGGTTAGGCTGTTGGTCTTCATTGCTAAATATAAATTATAAACAGGTGCGTGATCCAACCTCATCTTTTTTTTTTATCTTTATTACGTGATCCAACCTCATCGATCAAAAAGGTTTTTGCTTCTTTTAGGTAAACAACGACAAATGGAAGTTTTTAACGACATTGACTGGCTATACAGCCCTTGCACGGTCGTTCATTTTAGGTAATTAGATGGTATACCGCCATTTTGGATTGTACAATCACAGTACAAAATCGGTCTAGTTCTTTGCCCAAATCAGCAAATTTGGAAAAAGATTTGCAATTTAATGGTTAGACTGTTTATTTATATAAAGAAAAATTTATTGTATTATTTAGATATTTTAACAAATATCAATCTTTTTGGTTTTTAAAATCATTTTATTTTCAAATGAGCCATTTAAGGGGAGTTAACTCTTTTAGTACCAAATTTATACTGGGCTAATAGGGAAAACTTTATTTTTTTACATGTGCCAAGAAAACAAGTTCGGTGACCCCATGTTTTCCTTTTATTTTCTTAAAGCATATTAGGTAACCTATCTTCTCACAATTTATTTCAAAATTTTATCTCATAGAATTTTTTTATGCTTTTTATTAATATTTTTGAAAAAAGCATAGTAAAATCTTCATTTTGGCAAATTATAAGAAAATTCTGTCTCAAAAAACATTTACTGATGATCTTCCCTAAATCCATGCTAACGTCTTCAGTTTATGTAAAATAAGTTGAAATTAATTTATTTCAAGCCATAAACTATTTCTTGAACATTTCATTGTGTCGTGTTTGACTGAGACCCATTCAATCTTAGTTTTTGGAAAACCATTTTTTTTTATTTCAATATATCTAATGTATAAATATTACTTTATACCTTTTAACATGAATGAGGTGATGGTGTAAGTTTTGACTAATCTTCATTTTGTAAACGACGGTGTGTTCAAACCTCGCCGATCAAACAAAAATTATTTTTGCATCTTTAATCCAGACTTACGTCTTCAACTTATGTGAAAGAAGTTGAAATTAATCTATTTCAAGCCATAAACTATTTCTATTTAAAATTTAGTTGTGTCGTGTTTGACTGAGCCCCATTCTATTTGAGTTTTATGAAAACTTTTCTTTATTTCAGAATGTTAAAGCATATATCCTGGAAGACGTAGTGTCATTTCCGGTCAGGAGTAAATTCTCCCCTGACGGCAAATCACTTAAGTATACAGTATGGGCAATTGTTGACAAAAAAGAATGTCAAATTGCAACCTTCAAAGAAAAAAGTCCCAGCAGCTAAAAAGAGACGACCAGATCAAATTTATCAAACAGCATTATGACACAATATACGGCTATATGATTAGCCCGGACACAGTTGTAAGTGGTATAAAGAAATATTGAAAGTTGAAAGTTTAGGTCGCGAAGACATGACGGGAATCTAGAGTTCAAGTAAAAGTTGAAAAATTTCAAAAGAAACAAAACCTTTTCTTTGCATAACGGGGACAAATATTCTGTTTATAATGTTTTGCAAATTTTTTGTTCTTCCCTCACCGGATTCGAACCCATGCTACTGAGATTTCGTGACACCAAATCGCCTGCACTTTAGCCGTCCCGTTAGATCAGACGACCACCTGGGCTTCATAATATATATATATGTAAAGTGCCTAGAAAATCAACCTTATATATATATATTCATTTTAAAGAAAGTAAGGTCTACCCTTATATGCAATCAAAGAAATAACTTTTGAAGTCTTACAGATTTTGAAGCAAAATAGGCAGACGATACTTGTAATATAAATTTTTATTACCAAAGTCTATATGTAAACTATAGGTTTACATTTGAATTGCATAAATTAAAAAAAATACATAAAAAACATAATTGCAAACATAACACAAACTATGTGACAGCATAGCAGAAGGTGTTATAGTAATACATATACATTATTTTAGCATTTCGGTGTTCAAATTAAAAGATCCAAATATGAATTTATCTAAATTACACATCTCTTTTACATTGTTTGTACTTATTTGTTTGATAAACTAGTACAACATTAGTTTCAATATCCATGAAATAGTAACAAACTGCATCACGAATTCCTTTTTTCAGATAATGAAAACAAGTAGTCCCTTAATCAAACTGAGGTGGGTTTGAAAGGACATTTTTTACTCCCCCAGTTTATATCATAGACCAAGCTGCATCCATACCCAACGGCTCCGAATTTCATTGGAGAAAGTTGGCATCATAAGTGTATATATTTCTTTACTTAGGGAAGACATCAAAAGTTCAATGAAGGATAAAAAACTTAATTCACATAGTTTTTTCATTGACCCATATTGATATATGTAAAAATCAATGTCGGATAACCAAATCTTGCAGCAGTTCAACCCCCCACCTATTTGAATTACGTTTTTTTTTATCTTACCCTTAAGTTGCAATATAAACCGACTATTTCAGAGTAATATCCACAGAAAATTACATATCGAATCATATGTTAGCCAAATATGTTATAATACGAATAAAATAGTAACCAACATGCATGTACATATATTGTTCAATCCAGAGAAATGAGATTTTTTTGGGTCTTCAACTTTATATTCTCTCAGTTTTACAAAAGTATTCTTCTACGCAACATAACTATTGTTTGAAACGCCATTTGTGCAAAATAACATTTTAACCTCAGCTTTGATTTTTCGTATCAAAAATGCTATTTTTTTCTCTATCGATAATTTCCCTGTGTTTTGAGTGTGTATATATATGACAATTTTTGCTAGGAGTTACAAAATCAAATCCCATTTTTTCAAATGTCGCTGTGATTATAAAGTGATAACGACCCTTTTAGTTTCAATGTTATACATTTTTTTCAAAATTAAGAAACTGTAAAAAATATATACATTGTTTTCATCTGATACTATACTTACCTTTTATAATTGAATGGAGATTCCGACTAAGTTGACTTTAATATTCATGAATTGTAGATAAGTGAAATACAGATAGCAAATGGATCTAAGAGGAGAGAAATAAACATCAAGTATAGTTGCCGTACAGCCAAGTTGACGGCCTAGAATGGAGTGGCAGATACTGTTGCTGGCTGCCATCTCCAGGTAGGAAAGATGTACCATATCAGAGTGTTGTACACACACACGATTTCCAGGGTTGCAGGTGTTATAACGCCTCTCCCTCAACAACCTTTGAGGTATTTCGTATACTTATTCATTTTCATTTTTTTTCATTAAGTTTCATCCTTTGATCAAACGAAGAACGACATTTAAGAAATAATTCATGGGGGTCTGAATATATCGTGATTTTACCACGGGTTGGCCCTTTATGACAATTCTTTTACCCTGAGCGATAGAAAGGGGTAAAATATCGGCATGAAGGGACATCCCGTGGTCAAATTTAGATTTATTCAAGCCCCCATGAATTATTTCGATTCTAATAGGACTTAAACGGCATTTTTTTTTTTGATCGATGCGCTCTATGTGGAGGCAAATATTTGCCGTTCCCATAAATTAACGCACTTTTAGATTGGCGTAAACAACGGAGCAAACAGAATAAGCGACATGCTCAAACTATTTACAATAACGTATTTAGATGAATTTTAATGATAATTTATTTATATGTCTTCTATGTATAAAAAAATGGGCTTATACCACATTTGAGCATCGTTTGTTAACGTTTCCTTGTTGTGATGAATTTCGGAATCAGAAGCGTGTATTTTCCCGTAAAATGCTTAAATTATAACGTCGTCATTCTATGACGTCGGGTACTTCATTCATAAAAAAAACCATATGACGTGGGAGTACGATCGAAACAGCCAATGCATATATATTCATATTTTACCACGGGTGTGTACTCAAAGCGTTTGGAGGACGTCATGTTAGAATTAAGAAATAATTCATGGGGGCTTGAATAAATCGTGGTGGCCCATTATGACAAATATTTTACCCTGAGCGATAGCGAGGGGTAAAATATCGGCATAAAGGGACAACCCATGGTAAAATATAGATATATTAAAGCCCCCATGAATTATTTCGATTCTAAAAAGACAAATACGGCAATTTTTTTGGACCGAAGCGCTCTAGGTGGAGGCAAACATTTGCCGTTCCTATAAATTAGCGCACTTTTAGATTGGCAGGAAAAAACGGAGCAAACAAATAAGTTACATGCTAAAACTATTTACCATTACATGTTAAGATATATTTGGATTAATATTAATGATAATTTACTTATACTAGTATATCTTCTATGAATATAAAAAAGGGCTTATACCACATTTTGGCATCGTTTGTTTACGTTTCCTTGTTGTGATGATTTTCGGTATCAGAAGCGTGTATTTTCCCGTAAAATGCTTAAATTATAAGGTCATCTTTCTATGACGTCGTGTACTTCATCCATAAACAATCATATGACGTGGGAGTACGATCGGAACAGCCAATACAATATATTCATATTTTACCACGGGTGTGTACTCAAAGCGTTTGAAGGACGTCATGTTAGAATGAACGTTATACTAAACTCTAAATATTATTTTTTTTAAATCATTTAAACCACATTCAAGACTTGTAAAGACAAGAAGTTCCTTACTATGGACAGGCGCAATAATACGGCGGTGTTGAACATGTTTGATGATATGACGGACGATTTTAACGACCTTGCATGGCTATACAGCCCTCGCACGATCTCCACCCTCCTCATATACCTCCGTATTATATATATATGATGGATGTATTCAAAAGCTTGATTCAAGGAATTATATCTTTTTTTAAATATGATTTAGTATTTAGTAAAGCAGAAAATAATTTGTATTGCAGTTATTGGAAGACCGAGATAATTGAGGGAGTACATGTAGTAAAGTCGGTTTCGTTTGAAAGATACGTTTTCCCTGGCGGCACGTCATTTTATTTTATCGCTATCGTGAAGAAAGATTTTGTTTTTGTACATAGATAAAAAAAAACCAGCAAAGCCCAATTTAATAGCTTAAAGTATCGCACGACACTTGTGTCGACCCTTTTAAGAATTTTTGAATTGCTTGAGCGTTTAATTGGTTTTAATTTCATTTGTAGCTCAATTTCTTTGATAATTTGAGTTTTTAAAGCTTGCATCTAGTACAAAACATTTGTGCTTACAATTTATTAATCTTTTTTTTTACTGGAATATATCAAGTTTCCAAACTGAATTATTTGGGACATTTCATCAAGGGCTAATTTTCATGGTAGTAACAATATCTTTCGCATTGCCATAACATATTAGTGTGTAATTTAATGAATGCGTAGGAAGTTCTCGAGTGAAAGTTTTTTTAAAAACAATTTTTCGGAAACACTAGAGAAAATACATCCGTAAAATTGAAAAAAAAATTAAAATATAATGATAAATACCAAAGACCGACTGTTTCAAATTTTGCATACAATATTTTGTGTATTTCTATTGATGGAAGGTTTTGAACTTCTAAATATCATTTACATCTGTACAACACATGTCAAAAGTATTTGTCCTAAATGTGTTTTTCAATGTTACCAATATTTGTAAGAGAAACATTAAAAGGTTGGGCACTCCTTGAAGATGAAGACCACAAATAATAAAATGCTAATAAAAATGTTAAATATTTACCTTCATCTTAATACACAATGGAATTTCCAAGTCTCATGAAAGAGCCGTACGCAATGATGATAAAACTTCTACGTAAAGTTTATGAAACTATAAAAGATATAGGAAGATGTGGTGTGAGTGCCAATGAGACAACTCTCCATAATGTTTTTTTTTTTAGATTTTAAGATAAACGTGATATAGCTCGATGGGAGTAAAATAAATGTAATAGTGTACAAAAGGAGATATAAATGGCAATGTTTTGCACATACTATTTCATATAAATTAATATAGGACTTGTTTTTGAATATCAGCACTAAATAGAAGTACAGGATGAGTACTATAACATCCCAAAAACTGTGCTAATGGCAGTGTTCTGGGACATTTGTAAACAATACAAATATTCGTGCCAAAAGGAGGAGGGAAGAGGTTATCGAAATGTAAGTATGTTTTACTTTTGGTCCGATATGTTTCTCTCTACACATAAAATCGGACATCAGAAATGGTTTAGTTGAGAAAAATAACGAGACTGCTGTTCACTTATCGTTATGGCGTCAATAAGTATCTGTGAATAATTAATAAATTAAAAAAATCTGTGAATAATTAATAAATTTAAAAAATCTGTAAAAAGAATGTTTTGGAATATTTTTGAATATTGATTCTCTTGCATATTATAACTCTCACGCATCAGTGAGGAATGCGTAAGTGAGAATATAAACGACTATAATAGTGTGTCTTTTGTGACATTTTCTAAATTAAAAATGAGAATATTGCGTCTTTAGTTTAGTATTTGTATTATCAAAATGAACGCGACTGCTTTTCTTAAAATGCAAGGTAAAATAAAACAAGCTTTTTTTCATTACTTTTATATCAAATTCATATAGTTTTTGTGTTGTACGATCTGTCGAAGATGTGTTACATTTAATGATATAAAGTGCTAAATGTGTTATTTTAAAATTTCAGAATGGATGTAAAAAAACAGAAAACTGATTAAAGGATACCAGTGTAGAGGACCAATATGCCGCGTGAATGATCATTAAAATGGATGACATTTTATTATTATTTTTTTTTATAACGAGTAACACGTTAACATCGCAATTGCACTTAAAAATACAATTAAAATCACGGAAAAGGCAGTATACACAAAGGAAACGAAACGAGCACTACACACTCGCTATACAGAGCTAAACTAAGAAACGCAAAACTCACTTAAATTGGTGACCCTATATGCTTGGGATTCCACCTATTCGTATAACCTATATACCTTTCATTATTGTTGAGAACATGCATTTTCTAGGCCTCTTTCTGGAAATTGTTCAACAAAGTATTAATGGCATGTAAATGAGTATATTACCGGTTCCTAGATTTCCCTTTCCATTTATTCTTGTCAAAACCATTCAATTGTAAATACTTTTTAAAAAAATCTGACAATGTCTAAAATTAAAATATCAATATAGATATTTGCATCAATATTGCGAAATTCCACATCTTTGGACATTATCATAGAAATTTTACAGTTACAATACGGAAATGTAAAGAGATAAAAAAAAAAAAATATTGATGCCACTGTTCATATTTTAGAAAACTGTCCTAAAGTTTGCAGATTTCTGCCCCAAATAAGGGTTTTAATAAATTCCATTAAATTATGAAAACACTAATATACATTTTATGGTGAAATTATGTTTAACTGAAACCAAAAAACATTTTAGCAGATGTTTTTATCAAATTTTTACCACATTATTGCAGAGAGAAATTTTCAGTTTTTTATGGCCGAAATTGTGAGTAAGCGAACCAACTCCTTTCCACATGATATTCCAAGTTCATGTCAGACATATACTTTTGTATATATGTGATATTTGATACCTATATGTTAGCAGAATTGCATGATTATACATTTGTGTAATTACATTTGTACTTTAAGTTTCAAAGACAGCTGCTGCTGCAATTAAACAGTCCATCAAATCAATGGAGAAAGAATGTATTATACACCTACAAGGAAATTAAAAAGGGAAAGTAGAAAAATAGTGTTCAAATCTAGTTCAATGTATTTTATACTGTTTTGGTATTTTTATTGTCCACTAGATTGTGTATTCAAATGTGAGCTTTTCAAATAAGTTAATACTCTGAAATTGATTCCAAGAGCAAACAGTACATCTGCTTTTGTTAGTATTTTTTGTAGTATTTGTCCAACCGTCAGCTGTGTCAGAGAGCTTTGATCAGTCATTTTGAGAACATCAAAGTTCGTCTAGAAATGTTGTAGAATCCTAATTGAAAATTAAACCATTGTTATCTAGAATTATTTAATGGCAACTGTTACGTTTGAACTGCCCAATGATTCAAAAGAAGAAAAAAAAACCAACAAGTTGAAATATTCTGTTGTATCTGAACGAAAATGACAAAATGGTAAAAAATAACAAAGATTATGCAGACCTCATTACTTATAGTTCTAATTAAAAAATTGAATAGAGCATGACATTTATTTTGTATAACCATTGTCAAATGGATCTAACATCTACGTACACATAAATGCAGCAGCTGGTTTTTGTAAATTATTGTTTACAGTTTATAATACAAATTGATTTCGAAGGAATATAAAGCTTTTTATACAACAAAGATATTATTATTTACATGGTGTACATGTACTAGTGACCTAATACGGTATATATGGGGTCAGTAAATTTCATATTGGGTAACAGCGAAGCTCGAATCCCCATATGGAATTTACTGACCCCATATATACCGTATTACGTCATTAGCACACTATGTAACGAATTTATCTTACCGACTACCTTCACGTTATGAAATTTAGTCTAGTGGCCTATTAAAATGGGCAAGTCTTGAATCCTTTTAGCATTAAGAAACTACTTCCATTAATTCTACAAATTGAAAACAGATGCCAGCAATAACAACTTGTTAGGTTTAAATGTGTTTTATGAATTTGTTTTCATCTTAGTCATCAATTTCTGTTAAGATTAAAGATTTTAACTTTTAACCTTTTTTTCCAGTACAGTTTTGTTTTTATAAAAGGACGTAACACCACTTCTAACAGTGTATGAAATAAGCCGCGCCTCCCTACTAACCTATTATTAAATATACACGGTCTCCACGCGGACGCTTTTAACCAATTATTTTCCTAGAAATATATGAGGTGAGATAAAGAACTTTAGAAGAAAGATGAACTGTTAATAGTTGATAACAGAACAGGATTGTATTACCAAAAACATGTGATAATCAAGACCAATACAAAAATATAACGTTTATCTACTATATTTTCAAATGAAATATCTGAAAATATAAGTCTGATCGAATGACTTTTTGTCCGACATTTTGAAGGCCAGACAGACTTTTGAATACACTATACTGGTCTTTGGTGATTGCCATAAATACGCCCACTTATATAATGCGGGAATCTAGAACCAATTCATTTTTTTTTTTACAATTGATATAAAGTTTATTGTCTGTAACATTGAGATATATTCTTTCTCACAATATGATCTATTTTATAAAATCATATTCTTAAGAAAAATAAACTGCATTAAACTTTTTTAATTATACGGCTATATTTCTTGTAAATGAATATCGAAAATTTGTCTGTCCTCACACAATCTATGTATTTTATGGAAAAATCGTAGAATGTGTTCTATGTGCGACATATGTGTAGGAGAGAATGAATTGCATTTTATTTTACAATGTAAAAATAATAGTCATGATAGTGATACACGTAAAAAGTTTATCAAGAAATATACTGGGACTAGACCTTCAACTTATAAATTAGTACAATTACTTATATTAATAATATAATATAACAATAATTTGTTGAAAGCACTAATGAACTATGTAATCTTGGAAAGTACTAACTATATGCATTTAAGTGCAGAAACAATTTCTAAGACATACTTATAGTATATGTAGACAGAAACTCACAGGCTATACAATTAATATGTGACTGATATTTCTGACGTTTATTGGGTCTTTCCACTTTTTCATGGCCAAGTAACAATCAATCAGTTTATGCCAATATAAAAATGAAGATGTGGTATGATTGCCAATGAGACAACTATCCACAAAAGACCAAAATGACACAGACATTAACAACTATAGGTAACCGTACGGCCTTCAACAATGAGCAAAGTCCATACCGCATAGTCGGCTATAAAAGGCCCCGATAGGACAATGGAAAACAATTCAAGCGAGAAAACTAACGGCCTTATTTATGTAAAAAAAAAATGAAAGCAAAACAAATATGTAACACATAAACAAACGACAACCACTGAATTTCAGGCTCCTGACACAAACATAAATAATGTGGCGGGGTAAAACAAATCTAGTTGAGAGTGGGCCGGGGAGATATTAATTATTCTAACATGACGTCCTTCAAACGCTTTGAGTACACACCCGTGGTAAAATATGAATATATTTCATGGGCTGTTCCCATTGTACCCCCACGTCATATGTTTTTTAATGAATGAGCGACTCGACGTCATAGAACAATGACGTCAGAATATAAGCAATTTACGGGAAAATACACGCTTGTGAAACGGAAAATCATCACAACAAGGAAACGTTAACAAATGATGCTAAAATGAGTTATATTAGCCGTTTTTGTATACATATGAGACATATAAGTACAATAATAATTAGATTAATCTAAAATTATCTAAATATGTTATTATAAATAGTTTAAGCATCATCATTTATTCAGTTTGCTCCGTTATTTTACGTCAATTTAATAGTGCGTTTATATATTGGAACGGCAAATAATGCCATCACCTAGAGCGCTTCGATCCAAAATAATTGCCGTATTTGTCCTATTAGAATCGAAATAATTCATGGGGGCTTGAATATATCTAGATTTTACCACGGGTTGTCCCTTTATGCCGATATTTTACCCCTCGCTATCGCTCAGGGTAAAATAGTTGTCATAAAGGGCCAACCCGTGGTAAAATCACGATATATTCAAGCCCCCATGAATTATTTCTTAATTGTCCTATGGTTTGACTTAGGTCTAGTCAAATATTTCGTATCCGTTTATAACAACATTTATTATTTTTTGTTGACCGAAATATTATTTTTCATACCATTTATTGACTGTTTGTTTTAACAATTACAAGATGTATTCATTTGCTTTGAAATTTGTTCCCATATATCTTTATGAAATATAATGTTCCACTCATAAGACAGATAAAATAATTTACATGCGTTTACATGCATATTCTCATTCGTCACATATATCCCATAACAAGTTGGCTGATGCATTTCGATGTTTGAAATCCAGGGTAGAAATCCACCACCATAAACATCTTCTAACCACAGAAAAGGTACCTCCTTAGTTGTGTCATACATTTTTTTAATGACATCGATGGACATTATGGAGGGATTTCCATTACAATATGGCGGATATGTTGGAAAAGGATACTCCAATAAAGATGTGTCCCATTTAGTGTTACTGTGTCTCAAAGGTTTGGTATCGATATGCATACAACATTCTAAAACATCCGTTAACAAATTGTCTTTAGTCTTTTGCCGAAGGTGTTGAATTAATAATGGCAAATTAATAATGACGTCGTCATCAACTTTTACTACAAAATTTGCATTACTGCAAAAGTTGTTGACCCAAAACAAACTAAAGACAAGTTTATATGTTAAATTTCTGTAGGAATCTACAAAATTACCTTGCACGATATCCATATATTTCTCACTTTCCTCATTTATTTTCTGTTGGATTTCTGGTTTTGGGGTTTGTCCGAGCACAAAAATATATTCAATGTGTTCATTTTCATAATCCGAAATTGATCCATATGTTGAACGTATCTGCTGGCGTTCCAAAAACTTGTTTGCAGAACTATGTACAAAAACCAACAATAAAACATCTTTTCCTTTACATTTCGTTTCATTGTTCAATAATGCTCGATACTGATGTCTGTGTAGCAAAGGATTTTCCAACTTGTCTTCTGATACGTTCCTGTAAAAGTATTCAAACTCTGTAGAAATATTCATTCCTTTATATAATGTTCTGTTAGATATACCTCTTTCTTTGGTCAATTCCTTGCGTACAAATCTTTGGGAATTTGGTATTTCTTTTTTAATTTTAAATAATGGAATTCTGCTTTGGATATATACGTTCGATTTTAATTCATTTGTTCTAACCATAAGATCAAAATTGTTAGTTTTATAAATATTTGAATTCAACCATAATACTGTACAGAAAAATGCTAGAGTTAAACATTTCCAAGTTTTGTTCATGATGACATCAAATGAATAGCGTGTTGAGTGTTTGATATGATCGTAGGTTATGTGACATTTGTACAATCATTTGCTTATTGCGATATTTTCCGAATGAATGATTTGTCAATAACAAATGCATGACAAAAAGAAAAAAATTGTTTAGAAAAACATATTGATACGTTGATGAGTTCTAAAAACATATTCACTCACAAACAAATAAAAGTCCATATCATATGTTTCTGAGTGACTTGGTACAGTTTATATACCAATAAATTCCTTTAAAAAGGCGTTTTATTCTTATAATTCTTTTAAATTGTAGATAACGATTTTTTTTTTCAACACTCGTAACCTCTACCACACGCAAATTTGTATATTTGTGTCATTGAATAGGCCTGGCGCATGAGTATATTTGTTGGTAGACGTATATATACTTCAAGGAATTTGCAATCCGATAAAAAAAAATTCAAACGAATGTTTATAATTTAACGATTAACGCGAAGTGAAAATAAATTTTGTTAACGTCAATCCTGATTGGGTCATAATCGCCGCCATATATTTTTTTACTTTGGTTACAAAAAGACGTTCGGTCAACGTCGTATAATGAAAAACGCCAAGAACAATTACCGGAAGTCCTGTCAATCAATCATATCAACGAATTCCCTAATATGTAAATCACATAAGAACTTTATTAACGTAATATTCAAGGGGCACTAGCTACGAGATATATAAAAGTGTGATATTTTTTGTTCGATCATTAATAAAAGTGAAAAAGTGAAATAATGATTTTGCTTTTATTAGCTAAAATGGTTCAATTTTGTCAAATTAAACTAATAAACATTGAAAATGACTTATTCACTTGCAGGTGAATAATTCTACCTCATTAAATCCGTATCCATGTGAACTCCAATTTAACCCCGTAAAAGAGATAGAATAACGCATGCATTGTCCGTGTACGGGTATTTTAAGGAATAGAATGTCAACATTGAAAGTGAAACAAAGGTAAAAATTTGATTAACTGATTCGATCCACACAAATTTTTTCTTTTAAAGATTAAAACGACGATAAACATAGATTTTTAATCTATGATACAAAATTTAATAGATCTATAAAAATCCAATTCCACGAGTTGTTTACTCTATTTATATCTATGTGTATGTTTATATCGCTTATATGGTCATAGAAGGTCAACTCGATAGTTAATTAGATGTCGTCTAGGCTAAAATACCAACGAAATGAAGCTACATATTATTGAGACCATGTCCTCTAGATTGTTTATTTTATACTTTTGATAGTTTGGAAAAATGTTTTACATTGTTATAAATAAAATATGAGAATTTGAATCAAATCGGTGAACATGAATTAGGCAGCTAGTGTCCCTTTAAAGGGTCATCAGCTGTAAAATTTATGTTCGTTGATTTTAGCAACATTCATATTTTTCATTCAAAAGATATTATAATGTGTATTTAAATTACAAAAAGTGAACAAGAAACAATGGATTTCAAATAGTTTGACCACGAGCATCAATGAAGAGACATGTATTGTCGAAATGCGCATCTGGTGCAGGAAAATTGGTACCGTTAATGTTATTAGTTCTGCAAGCTAGCGTTCTCTATAATGTTTCAGCATTTCGTATGTATTTTCACCATCTAATTGTTATTTGAGATGACCCGCACAACTGCCGATGACCATATAATGAAAATTAGAATCACAAAAATACTGAAGTTAGAGGAAAATCAAGTCGGATAGTCCATAATGATAAAGACATATTCCTTTACCTCTCAATTAATCAGAAATAACAATAATACATGCATGCATGTATCCGTGAAACATAATAGAAATATCAATATTTAACTGATTTATAATGTTGCAATTCTGAAAGATGATTTTATTGACATGCGCAGAATTATGCATCGAATTATTTTCTGTGAGGCTAAATGTTTTATTAATAAAAGGTTACGCCCCTTTTATCCTATTTGCCTCAAAAATACAATTCTTCTACAGCAATTTGTCATCGATCGCAATTCCTCTAAAACCACACTATAGAATTTCACGAATCTTTCTAGATAATACGGACATACTATGAAGATGTGCATATTGATAGGAAATTATGATTCGGGATTTTTTCTATGAGTTACTGTGAACTTATTTTCCTCGATATAATACTGTAACAGTTTGTCAGCGTAGCTCCTCTTAAAAGAGGGACGAAATATACCAAAGGGACAGTCAAACTCATAAATCTAAAACAAACTGACAGCGCCATGGCTAAAAATGAAAAAGACAAACAGACAAACAATAGTACACATGACACATAGAAAACTAAAGAATAAACAACACAAACCCCACCAAAAACTAGGGGGGGATCTCAGGTGCCTCGGTAGGGTAAGCAGATCCTGCTCCACGTGTGGCTTATGTGATAAAAAATCCGGTAAAAAGTCTAATTCGGTAGGTCAAATTCATGAAAGGGAAGGGGACTGTAGTTACGACGTAAGGAACATATCCAATATCATTTGTGAAACAGTTATTCCATAACGGTCAATCAACTCGTTATGGCGTCCGTAATTAAATTAACGGTTCCAATTTTCATGCACCAGATGAGCATTTCGACAATATATGTCTCTTCAGTGATGCTCGTGGCCAAAATATTTGAAATCCAAAGCTTATATAAAAGATGAAGAGCTGTAATCCAAAAGGTCCAAAAAGTATAGCCAAATCCCTGAAAGGAATCAGAGCTTTGCAAGAGGGAGATACATTCCTTAATTTAAAATAAATTCTATCATTTTGTAACAGCAAATTTTAATAACACAAAAATCCGTATTTTCATGCCAGTACCGAAGTACTGGCTACTGGGGTGGTGATACCCTCGGGGACTAATAGTCCACCAGCAGAGGCATCGACCCAGTGGTAGTAATTAAATTAACGGTACCAATTTTCATGCACCAGATGCGCATTTCGACAATATATGTCTCTTCAGTAATGCTCGTGGCCAAAATATTTGAAATCCAAAGCTTATATAAAAGATGAAGAGCTGTAATCCAAAAGGTCCAAAAAGTATAGCCAAATCCCTGAAAGGAATCAGAGCTTTGCAAGAGGGAGATACATTCCTTAATTTAAAATAAATTCTTTCATTTTGTAACAGCAAATTTTAATAACACAAAAATCCGTATTTTCATGCCAGTACCGAAGTACTGGCTACTGGGGTGGTGATACCCTCGGGGACTAATAGTCCACCAGCAGAGGCATCGACCCAGTGGTAGTAATTAAATTAACGGTACCAATTTTCATGCACCAGATGCGCATTTCGACAATATATGTCTCTTCAGTGATGCTCGTGGCCAAAATATTTGAAATCCAAAGCTTATATAAAAGATGAAGAGCTGTAATCCAAAAGGTCCAAAAAGTATAGCCAAATCCGTGAAAGGAATCAGAGCTTTGCAAGAGGGAGATACATTCCTTAATTTAAAATAAATTCTATCATTTTGTAACAGCAAATTTTAATAACACAAAAATCCGTATTTTCATGCCAGTACCGAAGTACTGGCTACGCGGGTGGTGATACCCTCGGGGACTAATAGTCCACCAGCAGAGGCATCGACCCAGTGGTAGTAATTAAATTAACGGTACCAATTTTCATGCACCAGATGCGCATTTCGACAATATATGTCTCTTCAGTGATGCTCGTGGCCAAAATATTTGAAATCCAAAGCTTATATAAAAGATGAAGAGCTGTAATCCAAAAGGTCCAAAAAGTATAGCCAAATCCGTGAAAGGAATCAGAGCTTTGCAAGAGGGAGATACATTCCTTAATTTAAAATAAATTCTATCATTTTGTAACAGCAAATTTTAATAACACAAAAATCCGTATTTTCATGCCAGTACCGAAGTACTGGCTACGCGGGTGGTGATACCCTCGGGGACTAATAGTCCACCAGCAGAGGCATCGACCCAGTGGTAGTAATTAAATTAACGGTACCAATTTTCATGCACCAGATGCGCATTTCGACAATATATGTCTCTTCAGTGATGCTCGTGGCCAAAATATTTGAAATCCAAAGCTTATATAAAAGATGAAGAGCTGTAATCCAAAAGGTCCAAAAAGTATAGCCAAATCCGTGAAAGGAATCAGAGCTTTGCAAGAGGGAGATACATTCCTTAATTTAAAATAAATTCTATCATTTTGTAACAGCAAATTTTAATAACACAAAAATCCGTATTTTCATGCCAGTACCGAAGTACTGGCTACTGGGGTGGTGATACCCTCGGGGACTAATAGTCCACCAGCAGAGGCATCGACCCAGTGGTAGTAATTAAATTAACGGTACCAATTTTCATGCACCAGATGCGCATTTCGACAATATATGTCTCTTCAGTGATGCTCGTGGCCAAAATATTTGAAATCCAAAGCTTATATAAAAGATGAAGAGCTGTAATCCAAAAGGTCCAAAAAGTATAGCCAAATCCGTGAAAGGAATCAGAGCTTTGCAAGAGGGAGATACATTCCTTAATTTAAAATAAAGTCTATCATTTTGTAACAGCAAATTTTAATAACACAAAAATCCGTATTTTCATGCCAGTACCGAAGTACTGGCTACTGGGGTGGTGATACCCTCGGGGACTAATAGTCCACCAGCAGAGGCATCGACCCAGTGGTAGTAATTAAATTAACGGTACCAATTTTCATGCACCAGATGCGCATTTCGACAATATATGTCTCTTCAGTGATGCTCGTGGCCAAAATATTTGAAATCCAAAGCTTATATAAAAGATGAAGAGCTGTAATCCAAAAGGTCCAAAAAGTATAGCCAAATCCGTGAAAGGAATCAGAGCTTTGCAAGAGGGAGATACATTCCTTAATTTAAAATAAATTCTATCATTTTGTAACAGCAAATTTTAATAACACAAAAATCCGTATTTTCATGCCAGTACCGAAGTACTGGCTACTGGGTTGGTGATACCCTCGGGGACTAATAGTCCACCAGCAGAGGCATCGACCCAGTGGTAGTAATTAAATTAACGGTACCAATTTTCATGCACCAGATGCGCATTTCGACAATATATGTCTCTTCAGTGATGCTCGTGGCCAAAATATTTGAAATCCAAAGCTTATATAAAAGATGAAGAGCTGTAATCCAAAAGGTCCAAAAAGTATAGCCAAATCCGTGAAAGGAATCAGAGCTTTGCAAGAGGGAGATACATTCCTTAATTTAAAGTAAATTCTATCATTTTGTAACAGCAAATTTTAATAACACAAAAATCCGTATTTTCATGCCAGTACCGAAGTACTGGCTACTGGGGTGGTGATACCCTCGGGGACTAATAGTCCACCAGCAGAGGCATCGACCCAGTGGTAGTAATTAAATTAACGGTACCAATTTTCATGCACCAGATGCGCATTTCGACAATATATGTCTCTTCAGTGATGCTCGTGGCCAAAATATTTGAAATCCAAAGCTTATATAAAAGATGAAGAGCTGTAATCCAAAAGGTCCAAAAAGTATAGCCAAATCCGTGAAAGGAATCAGAGCTTTGCAAGAGAGAGATACATTCCTTAATTTAAAATAAATTCTATCATTTTGTAACAGCAAATTTTAATAACACAAAAATCCGTATTTTCATGCCAGTACCGAAGTACTGGCTACGCGGGTGGTGATACCCTCGGGGACTAATAGTCCACCAGCAGAGGCATCGACCCAGTGGTAGTAATTAAATTAACGGTACCAATTTTCATGCACCAGATGCGCATTTCGACAATATATGTCTCTTCAGTGATGCTCGTGGCCAAAATATTTGAAATCCAAAGCTTATATAAAAGATGAAGAGCTGTAATCCAAAAGGTCCAAAAAGTATAGCCAAATCCGTGAAAGGAATCAGAGCTTTGCAAGAGGGAGATACATTCCTTAATTTAAAATAAATTCTATCATTTTGTAACAGCAAATTTTAATAACACAAAAATCCGTATTTTCATGCCAGTACCGAAGTACTGGCTACTGGGGTGGTGATACTCTCGGGGACTAATAGTCCACCAGCAGAGGCATCGACCCAGTGGTAGTAATTAAATTAACGGTACCAATTTTCATGCACCAGATGCGCATTTCGACAATATATGTCTCTTCAGTGATGCTCGTGGCCAAAATATTTGAAATCCAAAGCTTATATAAAAGATGAAGAGCTGTAATCCAAAAGGTCCAAAAAGTATAGCCAAATCCCTGAAAGGAATCAGAGCTTTGCAAGAGGGAGATACATTCCTTAATTTAAAATAAAGTCTATCATTTTGTAACAGCAAATTTTAATAACACAAAAATCCGTATTTTCATGCCAGTACCGAAGTACTGGCTACTGGGGTGGTGATACCCTCGGGGACTAATAGTCCACCAGCAGAGGCATCGACCCAGTGGTAGTAATTAAATAAACGGTACCAATTTTCATGCAGCACGAAGGGATGATTTCAACTTCACCATTTGGAACTCTTGGTTTTAAACGACACAACAGCATTTCATGAAACTGTTAAGATAGTAAAGACATACCATTTGGATATGCACATCGACAGGAAATATGTATTAAACTTAATTTATTCTAAAGTTAAGTGCTTGTTTACCACATATCAAGACATAATGATGAGGAAAAGAATACATGTAAATAGATATATCTATACTTTCATACAACTGGAAATAAACTCATCATAGATACCCGGATTAACATTTTATATTTACGCCAGACGCACTATACAAAATTACCTTTCGGCTGAAAAAAAGAATAATTTTTAATTAATCGTTTTATTTAATGAAATTTCGCTTTTTAAAAAGCATTTTTTTAAATGTCAATCTTAGTCTAGTGAAGTAACCTTTTAAGATCTTTGCGTAGCAAGTCGCATAAACATTATATAATTATAATAAAATGAAATAAGCGCATTATCCTTTAGCTTGTTTACTAGCGTCGATAAAACTGTGTAAACTAGCTGCAGTCGGTGATATTCCACGTTTGTTTTGATATCTGGAAACAAATGTCAACTAATTTTGGTCTTTTTTTAGATTTTTTGCTAAATTAGTTCATTGCGTAATTAGTTTTTTTAGCTAAGCGTTCGATCTATCCAAAACTACGTTTCAAAGGTGATAGCATTAGTATCTGAGCTTGTCCGTCAAGGTACCATGTATGCCAAGGTGATCAACTATTTTAAATGTTATAGATGACTGACACAATGTTTCTCCTTTTGTTACATCAATAAAATATTGTCATCAACTACATTCCAACGAAGATGAGAGGTTTATCTAGCTATAAAACTAAGTTTAATCCACCATTTTCTACATAACAAAATACATGTACCAAGTCAAGAATATGACAGTTGTGTTTCAGTCGTTTAACGTGTATGAGCTTTTTGAATTTTCCTTGGAGCTCGTTTTTTTCCCCCAAGAATGTTTAACTCGTTACTGGAATCCAGTACGTTTTCTGTGTCGGCAAGTTGACGAATTCCACGATCTGAGGTAAAATCTTCCTTTCTGTAATAAACTGGAATCACGGTAAAATTAAATGAAGTTGTCCTTGTTTTTAACACTAGTTAAAAATTGTCTTAAGGGGGCTCGAGGGTCATTTAAATCATTTATCTTTTTTATCTAATATAGGATTTCTTCGCTATATTTTTCTATAAATGAACTTTATCTTATACTTTTAAAAATAGAAAAATGAATTAAAAAAAATGTGGTCACCTTTCATAAACGCTCACAATCTGCCTTCGAAAGAAGCATACATTTTCTTTAATGTCCTTTTTTTCTGTTGAGCTAATAGGAGAAATAGGGGTAATATCGAAATAAAAAAAAAACTTATTTACAGAAATCGCTTAAATTTTAGAATTATTTAGTTTATGTACAGCATATTCGAAAACAACAATAAAAAATATAGGTCACCTATGAGTTAAAAAAGATATTTCAGTTTTAATACAAAAAAATGGCATGTTTGCAACAAAGGGAGATTATTTGAAGATTTTCAATGATATCTACATTTTAAAAGTCACCTGGGGCCAACACAAATTGATTTTTTGGAAAGATTTTTGTACCATACGATAAAGTAACAACTACTTAAAGTAATAAATAAAATTTGTAATGAAAAATAAATGTTTAGTTTTTTCTAAAAATTTTATACCCGCGAGCCTCATTTTAATACAAGTCTTCTCTAATTATTGAAGCTGTTTGACTGATTCTCTTCAAAAATTTTCACAAAGTTGCATTTAAGTATAAATATGAGCCTGTAGCTCCGAATATGACTGACTTGAAACCATAAGTTGTAAACGTACTGATTAGATCTGTTCAGTCACTCAACCGATGGAAGCGAGTTACATCACGCACTGAATCATTAAGCAGAAAATGTCTGAGTTTGAGTACGTATTTTGGTTATATCGTTTGAAATAGGTTGATATGCAGAAAATAGTCATTCAAACCTAAACTTTTGCGTTTTCTTCACAACTGCAATCAGACACAATTCTAATTGGAGTAGTTGTAAAATCTTCCATGATTGGATGTTGTGGCTAGTACTTCTTCCCATTCGATCAAATCGCCTTTTCCCTGCTCTTTAATTTTGTCGCTAGATATTTTATTATTGACTTATGTTCCAGGTTTTAGCGGGTAGTTACTCTGCTGTTTCCATTCATTGCAATCTTCTCGTTTTTCGGCTATTCAGTACGGAGTTTTTCATTCTCATATGGTATCTTCCGTCACTGTATTGAATTCATAAACAGTACTAAACTATATAAGTGTCCTTACAAACAACAGGATTTTGCTGCATGGGTCTTCCAAGTGCTCCATAAAACCTCTTTCAAGATTATTAACATCTAAATTATTAGTAATTGAATCCGGGCTTCAAAGTTATTTTGAAACTGCCTATTCTAAGGGTGGCGACAATCAGATGTGGATACTAAAAAAGTTCCAAAGATTTTGAGAGTACATACAATTTAAGATATTTTCATCTTGCAATAGTATAAAATCATTTGACTTTTCTACATTTTACACAAGCATTCTCCATTCCAAACGAAAAGACCAATCGAAAGATTTGGGATTGCTTTGTTTTATAAAAAAAAAGAATGGCTAATGTGTCTTGTCTTAAGAAGGGAATAATCTGATTCAAACAAAAAAATCTCTGAAACTGACATTATCAAGATGCTCGATTTCTTTATCGACAACTTATTTGTTACGTTAGGAAGACAGGCAACAGACTGTCGGCATTCCAATGGGAAACAAGTGTGCCCATCTTCTTGTCGACTATTTCCTTTATTATTATGAGGCTGATTTCATACAGAAACTTCTTATGAGGAAAGATAAGACGTTCGCAATATCCTTTAACTTTACTTTCCACTATATAGATGATGTTCTCTCAATAAAGAATTCAAAATGTCGTGACTTAATTGAACGCATCTATTCCATTGAACTAGAGATATAATAAACAACACATACATTCTGTCTCATATTTTGACTTACTGGAAATTTATTGAGAATCTCGGTCTATTTCTGAAACTAACTATAACAAAGTTTTGATTTTTTAACCCTGTTTTCTAACATATCCTATGTAAATTTTAAAATTGTTTGTATTTACAAGGAACGACAAATCTATGTAACGTATAAAATTTTCTTACGTCAGACACACAAATCAAAAATTGATTTTGTAGATGTTTTTGTGTTCTGTTAAATTGTTCCTTTAAAATTGTTACACGATGATGACTGCTGTATCCATAGTTTGACTATTTTATTTATTGTGTCTGTCTAGGTAACGCATCATTGTAAATATAACGAATTTGATGAGACTTCATCAAAGTGAGAGGGTTAGCGCTATAAAACCAGGATTAATCCATCATTTTCTACATTTGAAAATGCATGTACCAAGTCAGAAATATGACAGTTCTTGTCCATTCGTTTTTAATGCGTTTTGTTATTTGATTTTGCCATGTGCTTATTATGGCACGCCGTTATTATATTTATTCAATTTCGAGATATCTTATTTAGTTAAATAAGATATCTTATAAACTAATTGAGATATCTTATAAACTAATTGAGATATCTTAATAACAAAATGAGATATCTTATATATTAATTGAGATATCTAATTTATTAAATAAGATATCTTATTAAAATGTGTATAAAGATATCTTATTAAATATATAAGATATCTTGTTTAAAATATAAGATATCTCTATTAATTTATAAGATATCTTATTAACTATATAAGATATCTTGTATATAGTTAATAATAGAGATATCTTATTAACTTAATAAGATATCTCCATAAGTTAATAAGATATCTCTATTAGTTTATGTATTTAAAAGATATATTTATAAAGAAGTAAGATATCTTATATACTTTATAAGATATCTTATTAATTAATAGAGATATCTTATTAACTTATAGAGATATCTTACAAACTAATAGAGATATCTTATAAACTAATAGAGATATCTTATTTACTTTCAAATTAAATAAGATATCTTATAAAAATTAAAGATATCTTAATACTTAATAAGATATCTTCAAATTTGAATAAATATAAAAACGGCGTGCCATAGATTATGGACTTTCCGAATTGATTTTACTCTAATTTCAGTTTTTGGTGATTTTACTTTTAAATTTTACACAAAATATAGTAGACCTATTGGATACAGCATACATAAAAAAACAGATCAAAATATAAGAACTTAACTGTAACCAATGAACCATGAAAATGAGGTCAAGTTCATATAATACCTGCCAATTGGACATGTATACCTTGCAATGATACCTTACACCAAATAAAGTAGAAATATTGCATACA